>NC_050457.1:10208316-10440816 GCF_903995425.1 Onychomys torridus | reverse complement strand
ATGGTAACCATCATGTGGCTCAGCTTTGCTGGATCTTTGTCAAGAAACTGTGCTGGCTTTATGACTTCTGCCATTCCATTCAGATATGGCTGTGCCAAAAAAAAAAAAAAATTAAAACCAGAAAAGCATATAATATATTCAGATATGCACACCAAGAACAAAACACATATAAAAATGCAAAATCCGAAACTATAATATACAACAAAAGACCAGCAAGATAAAAAAAAAAAATGCCCAAGAAAAGCAATATAAGACAAACAGAAATCTACCAAAATATCATTGAGTTCATTTTGCATTGTCTATCTATTGCTGTGCGTGGGGCCTGCCCTTAAGTGTGTTTTTTGTACCCAGTGAGACTCTACTGGAGGAAACTTATTTTTCCTTTGTGAGTTTTTTTCAACTGGAGATAACTTCTAGGTTAGAAATTGGAGCTCCTGTCCACTTCTTATTCTCAGGGCTAGATACCTCTGGCTTGGATCTATGTGTGGATGCCTCGTGCATGATGCTGCAGTTCCACCTGGGTTTTTAAATAAGATCCTTCACCAGACCTGGAGTTCACATAAAGGATTGGCTTGCCTTTAAGCCCCAGTACAGGATTATAGACTTGTGCCACAATCAGATTTTCACTTGGGTGTTGGGATCCCAACTTGAATGTGCCTGTTTACATAGCAATCATATTACCCACTGCATCCGCATCTCCCTAATCCTCTACAATTCCATTTTTATATATAAAAAAAAATTAAACAAATATCCACAAGCTTTATTTTAGTCATTAATTTTTTATTATTAATGTTTTGTGTGGACTTTGTACTAATTTCAACATGTTCACAATTACATTTTAGCTTATTAGCTACTTACAGCATTTGTCAGCTAGTACTAGACATGTTTGTCTTCTAAGAAAACGCATGTTGTTAGTCATCCTAAGTGAGTTGGACTGTTTCTGGTTCTTTGAAGGGTGAAAATTGAGGGTATGTTATGACTAGTTTTATTTTATTGTCGATGTCTATGCTAATTCACATGCTTATGTGTGGAGCGCAGTGACCAAACTCATCTATCATCCTCTAATGCTTTCCACTATATAAAAAAAAAAAAAATAGTGTCTCTCACCTACTATCTGCAACTTACTTCTTTCTAGACAAGCTGGCCAGCAAGCCCCAGAACCCATCTGTTCTACCTTCCCAGTGAAGGGACATGCCACCTCCCCACACAACTTTTTATTAGGGTTCTAAGAATCCAAATTGAAGCCCTGGCAAGAACTTTACCAGCAGAAACATGTTCCATCCCTTGCATTCTGAAAAGTTTGAATGTTATGTTGTTAGAGGTAATTTTTTGGTTTCAGAGGCTTTAAGTAGCTACAAGTTCTATACAGGGTTTATATTTATGTTCAGTGACTGAAGCATGTTGATGTGTTTCACCAAAGTAAGTCCCCCAGAAAACCATCGGTATGTCTTCATTATCCTATTTTGTTTCTCATCAGCAGGAGTCACATGGAAATTATTGGTGAACGTATTTATTTTTCAGTACTTTGCCTTTTCTATTTTGGGCACTCCAAACAAATCCGTTAATTAACATGCTTTAGTAATATGAAATTATAGGAAATACATCAAATATCAATTGGTATAGATGTTTAACTGCTATCTTCTTTTAGCATATGCAGTTTTTTTTTTTTCATGCTTAAATGTTTGTGTGAGGTAAGGGCAACATGGTATTGCAACCTGGGAATCAGAAAACTACTGTATACAGAACTCAGAAAATGCTAACCTTTATTCTTTTCAGGGTTGTCTCTCAAACCAGTATGATATGAAGTTCAATAGAAGCAAAGTGAATCTATGAAATCACATCAAACAAACTTCAAATTAAAGAGATCGATCATCAGGCCATGGAATACAAGCCTGTCTATGCTATGCTTGCATCTCTTCTACAACATGAGAATATCCTGAAAAGAGCTCAACTGCTAAGTGACTGGCAGTTTTCTAACTATCACCTACCACAGGAACAATCAGCTCATCATCTACATCGAGATGTAGAAAGGGGGTGTCCTTACCCAACTTCTAATACATAGTACTTCCTAGTACATTTAATATTTCACTCAAGCAAATGAGATCAGTGTTGCACATTTAAAACATGTCAGTAACACACTCCATTTCCTGGCAGTAAAGAGTTAATTCTAACTCAAAACCCCACACAAACTCAAAAGAAATGAACAATAAATGTGACAATAGCTAAATAAAGAAGAAACATAAACTTAAATAAACTTAATAAAAAAGAAAGACAAACTTAAAAAATACACTTGATTCTAGTCTTATGTAGGGCTAGACTAGTGTGGCAAGAAAAATGGCTTTTTAATCTTCAAGACCTCTTATGATATTTTGCAGAAGTCTTTAAAACACAATATTGATGCATTTCAAACAGCAAATTTGTGGCAATTTATCTAGGCACAACAAGCAAAGATAGCTGCTGAGATATAAAACAACTTTTGAAAATTGTGTTCATTGAAGTGTAATCTACTAATATTTCTAGTAAAAGTCTAAAAACACCTAAATGCTCATAAATAGAAAATTGTTAAATTGTGTTATATACACATTGTGGAAAATTGCCTGGATATAAATGAGAAAAAGGAACTGCTATGTAATATTTATAAAATACGATATGGTATTAGTGATATTTTCAAGGATACTTCTATATGTAGAAAATACAGAATTAAAATACCTTTATGTTTTCTTATACATGTAATTCTTTGAGACAATATTAAAGATGAAGAAAGGTTATCTATTTATAGTGGGACATAAACTGGCCGAGAAGACTTACTAGGTGGATAGGCCACTTTTCTTTATACATGTTGATACATTTTAACCATGTAAAAGTATTGCCTTCCTAACATAGTGTCATATGGATGAATGAATAGCTAGAAAGACAGAGGGACAAAGATGGGTTAGTAGAACATGTCTGTAATCTCAAAAGTTGAGATCTTGAGGAATGAAAACAGCAATAAGCTCAAAAACAAACTGAACTAAGATCACGAGTCCTGGTCCAGCTAAAGCCATGCAATGAGAAACTGTCTCACAAAGATGTCTAAAACACGCGTAACAGTTTCTATATTAACTTTCAAAGTTCTACTGTACTCCACAGTGCTTCCCTTCATACATATACTTGTTGGATGGTGTTAGTCATAGTGAGGAGAAATTGTTTCCTGTCTAAAAAAAGAACAAGATAGAGAAAAGTACTCTTTAATCTGTCATTAATACTAGTTACTAATTTATGGGCAAATAAAACTTTTGTATCTTCTAGTTTCCTTGGAGTTCACACTGAAATGGCAGAAAGGTATCCTGGATATGTCATAGGGATAGGTGTGGCACAGCACGCTTCAGAACCCGTACACTCATTATCAGGGGTAGGTGGACTGGAAAAGAAGCAATGTTGAGATAACAGAATTAGCCATGTTAACTGATAGTCAGGGCCCTTTAAAAGTCGTTCAGAAAAGAGTGGCAGGATATGTGATATGGATGGATGGGGAAAATGGAAGGCCAAAAATGGGTAGGCATGACCATAAGAGTAATCATTTTTGGATTTGAAATCTATTTCAGCTCTCTAAAAATGAGTGTAGCTGTTTGGCAGTGGCATTACTGGCTGCTAAATCTGATTAAATCCCCGAATCATTTTTAAACTACAGATTAAAAGGAAGTGAAGGGGAAGTGGGGACCAAATGAAAATATCTACAATTTTTCAAAAAATCATTTCGAAAAGGCCATCTAGTTAATTTAAGAGGCACTTTGATGGAGCCATAGCTAAAACTCTGATATTTCTTATAAGAAGTGTCATTCCTAAAGTGTAATTGCATAACACATTGCTAAAACAGTAATGAAAAAATTTTAGTGCATCCATCACAGGATATGGAATGTGAAAATAAACAGTATTAGTTTACAAATCCTGAGATTGCCCGCTGGGAGAACACCATGGTGCTTCGAACAGCACTGCCCCCTGCAGGTCACCCTGTCCTACTGCCTGAGCTCAGGGAAACTGGCCTTTATTATTTTATGCCCTCTAACTCACAAAGTGTTCAGGCCAGATCCCTACAGAAATAAGTATTTTTTTTGCCATGGAAGGCCGAATAAGTAAGATTGAAAGGCATCAATCTGGTTCGTTTGATGTCTGTTATCTTCCATATTCTGTTTCTGGTAAACAGGATGGGTAGTATTGCTGAACTCTTGATGTTTCTACTTAGCGGGTGGGATCAGAAGGTAAGGAAACAATCACACAGTATAAAAAACATCCATGAGCTCTTATAAATTCCAAAAATTAAACCACAAAGAAAACTCAGTTGAGATAATTACAGTTACATTTTAATTAAAGGAGGTAATATATCAATGGAAACCTGAAATAAAGAGATCTATCTATATGACCAATGGGTGAAAGTGAATTTAATGACATATGTAAGTGTCCAGGAACGGAGAAAGAAGGTGGGGTGATCACAGAAGAAAACAATCTGGACAGAGAATACTGATCAAATAGGACAGAGCTCACTTGAAACTGGAAAACTACACAGGAAAATAGTCTTAAGATCCTACTTGCCTTCAGGTTCTAATAACATCAAATTTTATTTTAAATTCAACAACATCATTTGCAAGGGCATTCAGCAAACAGTTCCCAGTGGCCCACGTTGTTCTCTGATCAAGCTGCTCCATGTAGACAGATCACAAAAGTATTGGAGAAGCCAGGTCCAGACAGTTTTCATGTAACATATCTACAACACAGTGAGCAGAAACTGAAGTAGAAACCATGGAGTAATATTACTTACTACCTCATTTACTGGCTCATGCTGCCTAACAATAGTAGTATCCACAGTGGGTTGGGCACTCATACATCAAATAGAAAGCAGGGCAATGCCCCACAGACATGCTCACAGACCAGACTGATCTGAACATTTTCTCCAATGAAGGCCACTCTTCCCAAGTGACTGTTTTGTGTCAAATAGACAATAAAAACCACCTGGGAAACAAGTGTGAATGGCAGGTATATTTGTCTAGTATGGCAACAGAAAGGAAACAGGATTAGTGATTTCTTTAAAGCAATAACATAGTTCCCTAACTTTTGTGCATCCTGTCATCTTTTCTCCTGTAACTGCGTGTGGGGGTGGCTATTGAGAGAGACAGCCGACATGAGGGTTTTGCCTGCCGTTACTTCTTCAGCATGTCTTATGTAGATCAGAACAATTCAGCAGTACTATCCCTGACAGATTTCCACAGAGACAAATTTATTTTCCATAAAATGTGAACATTAAACAATTCTGTTTCTGCTTGCAGCATTAATGAGCATCTTAAGGACTTTTAGAATTAAATTAGCTGCCCCAGTTCTTTGAAATTATTTAGTTTCTTAGTCGAGGCTTTCATACTTTCCAAATGTCTGAGTGAAAACGAGAACACAAAGGGAATATTAGCAGACTGATTATGAGCCTTCCAGTTGGTGACCAAATTCACTGGTACAATAACCAAATGAGATTAATACTATTGGTGATATTTTCCACATTTGATGCACACCATTACCTATTTCAGTCTTCCACACATCTGCCACGCTTTACTCACTTTTATTTTTAAGTTAATATAAGTAACAGAGGGCTGGCATGCATGTAATACTACACTCATGCATCAAGGTAAAAGGCAGAGACAGGAGAACCTCTGGGACACCCTCAGGCCAGCTAGCTGTGGCAAATCATGCCTGTTCTTACACACACACACACACACACACACACACACACTAGCTGTGGCAAATCATGCCTGTTCTTACACACACACACACACACACACACACACACTAGCTGTGGCAAATCATGCCTGTTCTTACACACACACACACACACACACACACACACACACAAATCAGTATTGAAATCAAACACTACAATAATTTGTGTTAAGTTGACTTTTTCTAATTAAACTTTTTGTAATTATAGTTTCTACTTTGTGAAAATTTTAATATAAAATCTTCAGTAGTAATTCCTCACATGCAACATTTTCCTGTAGGAATAAATCAAAATAATAGTCATTTCAAAAGGAAAAAATAATCTTTGAGGGCTAAGGCTAGTTTTTTGTTTTGTTGTTGTTGTTTTTATGTAATATAACAAGAAAGAAGAAACCAAACTTTTTCCTGTATAGGAGCGGGAACTATATTGAAAGCTGTGTTCCTCACCCTCAATTTTACTGTAAGCCTAAATCTGGTTACACAAATCCTCAGAGGATGGCAAGTGAATGCATATTATTGTTTTGACTACATGTCATCAATTGTTGTAGCATTATAGAAAATGTAGACCTATTTGCACTTAAAAAGCATTTGTAAACATGAAGTTTGCCTCTGGCTTCTGACCAGTGCCATCCATTGTTCTCAGTGGAAAGGATTACATTATCCATATACCATTGTTCCTAGTGGTGTCATCCCCTACAGGTAAATTCATTCATTCTCCTTATAACTTTAGAGAAATTAGGACTTAGAAAATCTCAGGGTACATTATGATTCAGTTTGGAGTCCAAACTGAAATAAAACTAGATCAAGTTCAATTTGAAAAGTCTTATTTTACAACAGAGTACAGAGCACACTCCTAGAAGTTTAAACTGGAAATGAGGAGTTCAACTCAAGTGGTAACAACATGGCTTACCAAACAGAGCAGGAGGGAATTGTGGGCAGTGATTACCTCACAGCAGTATGAAAAGCAACGTAACGTTCCCTTATTTCCTCAAAGGCTTTGCTATGAAAATTTCTAAGTTAAGTTTCCTGTACCTTGAAAAATAAATTAGATTACATTTTGTTATGTGGCCTGAATTTCCCCCTGGTCTCCATTTTAACAATAACACAAGCTAGCAGTCATTCACCATGGGGACTCAACTCTAGAATGACTGGATATAGTAAATAGGTGGGTACAGTCAGAACCCATCACTGCTGATCCTAAATTTCTGTTTACTGTTTCTGGACCGTGATTAATGAAGGCATTGCCGATTAATGCTCTGGCATTGTCGGGGCTGAAGCAGTTGGCTAAGTAACCACCCCAGTGCCCAAATTCTTCATCTTAGCAGAAATGTCTACTTACCTAGGTCAGTAGAGACTAGGGATTATTAGTGTGGAATTATAAGCAGCACAACATGGGTTCAAAAGAGAACTTTGTCACCTATTAATCCTCCAGAGGCATAATGTAGTTTATATACATAAAAAATATAAGATAATTTCGGGACCATTGGTAGGATGTCAGTCTGATTGTTGTCTGTTTATTTACTGTAGTACTCTCTGGGAACGATTTCTTTACTCTCAGCCTAAAGCAACTATCTCTATCACTTTCTACCATGTTCAAGTATTCCATTTCTTTTCTTGTTCAAACTAATAAAGCAGTTGAGGCAGTTTGAATGAGAATGGCTTCCCATGGTGTTTGCATACATGACCCCCAGTGGGCACAGATGTTTGGGAGGATTAGGTGTTGTGGCTTTGGAGGAAGTGTGACACAGACAGATGTGAGGCTTCAACAGCTTTCCGCCATCCACAGTGAGCTCTTCACCTCCTGCTTGGAGTTGTGACCTGTGAGCTCTCAGTTGTTCCTGCTGCAATACCTTACCTCCACCACCATGGACTCGAAGCCTCTGAAATTGCAAGCCCAATTATATGCCTTCTTTTATATGCTTTTAATAATGTTTTATCTTAGTAATAGAAAAGTAAGACAGAAGTTGGTATCATGGTTGGGTTATTGCTGTGACTGTCCTGACAAGGTCTTTGGTATAGAAGAGTGATGATTGGATGCTCTAAGTAGAGATTAACAGACCACCGCAGTAGGCTCTCCGAAGATAGTAGTTTTGAGCACTGTGGAGGACCAGCTCATAAGGCTTGAGAGGGAAGCAAGAATATACATCAACCATCCTAGAAGCCATTCTGTGATATGTTGACAGAGCCTGGCTATGCTCCGCTCTTGCCCTGAGACTGAACTGAAAATAAATGGGTTAACTACCTTGAAGCAGCAGACAACCAAATATTGACTCTGGCGCATGGTTGTTGTTAATCACTGGTACGTAAGTCTACAATGAAAAGGAGCAAGGAGAGTGAAAATCAAAACAAAATGTACAATTTAAAGAGAAAAAGAACTAGGCTTGAGCTGAAAGTGACAAGAAAGACCAAATTGCATTGGAGTAAAGAAAGAGTCCCCTCAGGGTAAGATCCCATCCAGCTAAGCTTCCAACTGTGAAAGGAAAAAGCCTAAGGAATTTTCCCCTCCTAAAAATCAACAATAAAACAAGCTGCCATACATGTATTTCAAGGAGTCCAGGCTCCCCCCAAGTGGCCAGCCAAACATGGCAGAGCTATCCACATGATTCTGGATTTTGAGTCATGAAGGATACATAAGTAAAGTGGTTATAGAATCTCACTTCATACTTAATAATAGGTACTGAGGCCAGGAAATGTGTGGCAAAACATTCCCTGCATGAAGGCCCTGAAAAGGCAAGATGCCCTGGAAGTTCACTGTGTGAAGCTGTGAAAGCAAAGCCTAAATTTTATTGCAACCACAAGATGTTGGACATGCTGGAGCCCTGGGGCATTGGCCAAAGAGATATGCACACAAAGCATGGAACCAATGCAAGTATATTGCAGCCAGAAACGCTGGAGGGTCAGAGCCATCTAAGCCTTTTTATATCAGAAGTAGAGCTACAGGATTTGAAATTTGCCGTGCTGGGTTTCTATTTTACTTTGATCCAGTATTGCCCCGTTATGCTCTTCTTCTTCCCTTTTGTGATGATAATTTAAATTCTTATTTTTGTGTTGGAACTACGTAATTTGCTTTTCATTTTACAGAGTATTGCAATTAAAAGATTGCCTTGAGTCTTAGAAGAGACTTTGGACATTGGAATTTCAAACAATGTTGAGACTAGGAACGATTACAGGGTCTGTTCAAGGTAGACTAAATGCATGTTGCATTGTGTTATAAATGCAAAAGCTCTGAAGATCAGGGAGTGGAATGTGGTGTTTTGAATGAGAATGACCCCATAGGCTCCCATGTTTGAGTTCTTGGTTCCCAGTTGGTGGAACTCTGCAGAAATAGGAAGTGTAGCTTTGTTGGAAGAGGTGTGCCACAGAGGTAGTCTTTAATGTTTCTAAGGCCTCCTGCCATCCATGATGTGTTCTCTGTCTCCTACTCACAGTTTTGAGTTTTAAACTCTCAGATATTTCAGCTGCCATGTCTTTGTTCCAACATCACAGATTCGAAACCTCTGAAACTGTAGCCCAGTTATAAGCTTTCTCTTATAAGTTGCTTTGATTATGTGTTCTGTAACAGCAAAAGAAAAGAACTAATAGAGTAGTCTTTTTCCCCTTTAATTGAGTCATAATTGACACTGGCCATGATGTTTCCTCGAGTACTAGTTACTGAATGATTCAGAGAATTTCAAGACATTGAGGACATGAAGCTGTTTAAAACTGAAAAGAATGTGGATGTTTTGTTAGGACAAATGTTGAGTCACATCAGTATTAGCCCCTAGTGGGTTGTGCACCCTGAAACCATATACACACAAACAAAAACAGACTCAGTCAATTGTATTTATATATCTGTGTTTGTACATAGAATATAAAAACAATCGAAGGAAAAAGGCTATCAATTTGAGAGTGGGTGGTGCACATGTTGAGGGACTTGAGGGAGGTATCATGGGGGCTTGTGGGAGGAAAGAGAAAAGGGGAAATGATGTAGCTGTATTTTAATTAAAATCTCTAAACTATGTTTTCACTGAAAGAGAATTCTAGCCCTTTCTCCCATGCAGTCCCTCTCAGAAGCTCTCCTACCTCTAACCTGTGACCAGCGCAATTCCTTAATACATTCTATACATAGATTTTCAAAATAATGTAAAAATTTTAATGGTGCATTTCTTCATTTGTTTATTTATTTATTGGTTTAGTTGTGTGTGTACACATGCCATGGTGTGTGTGCTGAGGTCAGAGTACAGTTTGTAGGGTTTGGTTCCCTCCTTCCTTCATGTAAGTCCTGGGTATTGAACTTGGGTTGTAAAACTTGACCGCAAGTACTCTTACTATGTCTGCAATGAGCTTCTGAGTCTGAACAGAAGCCTCATTTAGTCACTATTGGTAAGTTTTGAACCCCTGGCTATTGGATATCCACCACCGCCGATGTAATAAGCAAATTGAACCGAATTAGTAAGTCCAGGTTTAATGAATAGAGCAAAGCAACTCCTGGGTGAGTTGGAGATGATTCACATGGCAAATATGGTAGCCAGGTCCTAAGTAATCTGTAGGCATGGTCTTGAGCAGCCCTGGGGAGGGGCTAACTCTTGGCGCACTTTCTGAGGAGCCGGGTTTGGAGGGGACAGCTCCGGTAGATACCCCCCAACCACTATTATCTAGTAAATACTGCAATTAGTCACCCAGTTGCTGGGTCCCAAAGCCCATGTGTTATTCCTGGTGCTATGATTTCCCTTTCTCTTCATATACATCCCAATTAATTTTGGTCACAGCACTTAAAATGTGGCTCAAATAATATTTTGTTTTAGATAGAGAAGGCTTTTATTATCACACTCTTACCCAAGAACTCGTGTTTGGTGAAAGAAGCAGATACACTATTCATTTAAGAAACTAAAAAAAAAAAAAAAAATTAGGGATAAAGAAATGTCTCAGCAAATGAGATTACTTCATGTGTAAGCATAATGTTCTGAGTTCAAGTCCCCTGAAGCCATGTTGAAAGCTTAACTGTGGCTATGCATACCTATAAGCATTGCTGGCTTGCAGCCTAGCTCCATGTTCAGTGAGAGATCCTATCTCAAGTGAATAAGAAGTGAGAAAACATCTGACATCCTCTGGCTTCCACAAACACATGTGCAGATATATACTACGCACACACACAGAAAGGAAATAAAATAAGAAAAGAAGCTTAAATGTGATAAGGACTTAGATGTTCTTTTTAAAATGTTGAAATAAGACTTAAGGACTGTCACCATCCTGCCTCTTCCTTTGTTGTCTTTTCCTGATTCTTTCATGCCTGTTTCCCTCAGCTCACCTTGAATGGCTTCCAAATGCCACCTCCAAGAGTCTTTCCCCAAACACACCATCTAAAAAGAATGCCAAACTCTTGTGCTAACCATTTTCTAACTCTTCTTCCATATTTTTGTCAAGAATGTTTAGTATTATATATTGTTATAATGTTACTTATTTATTTACTTTGCTTTTTCAAATAGGGTCTCATTATGTACAGCTTACCTCAAACTCACTATGTATACCATGATGGCCTTAAGGGCACAGAGATCTTCCTGCTCCTGTCTCCCAAGTGCTGGGATTAAAGGTGTGGGCCACCTGTCTGGAATGTATTACATATTTATTGATTTGAATGCTTATTTTACACCTTCTCATTTAGGAAAATAGTACCCTGTGGTTAAGAACTGTGAGGGGGTACCTACCACCCAAAATATTTGTGGAGATAAAGAGCTTAAGAATATTAATATAAAGGTATCCACCTGATCTCCTATTTACTTGCCTTAAAAATATTTATCCTAATGAAATATACTAAAATTTTAGATTTATACATCTTCCACCTCACAACATAAATCAAGTGACTGAGCAAAGTCACTCTTGATGTTCTTTATGGCTGTTTCACATGTTCTTTGTAGTAGCCGCCCGTGGGTTCAAGACAAAGGCTCAGGAAAGGTCAGTGAGGAACACTTAAAGTGAGAGGTTTATCACTTCTGAAAAACTCCTTAACACAGACTTACAGTTACAGAGAATTCTTTCAAAGGAAAGGCATCAATCACTGCACT
This sequence comes from Onychomys torridus, assembly GCF_903995425.1. Classification (NCBI taxonomy): domain Eukaryota; kingdom Metazoa; phylum Chordata; class Mammalia; order Rodentia; family Cricetidae; genus Onychomys; species Onychomys torridus. The sequence continues at coordinate 10,429,039 of NC_050457.1, read as the reverse complement.
AGAAAAGGGAAGCTCTGAGAAGTATCACTACTCACTCTCTGTAAAACTTGACATTTGTGGGTATTGTTTGAAACTTCAAAGCTAGTTACTATTATCTTTTAAATGAATAATTGGCACCAGCTATCATATTATAATTTTTTTGATAGATAAAGGGTCAAGTTTGAATGCTGCCATTAGTTTGTCCCTGAAGTTGCGATATAAATTTAAAAGTAGGTTTCTTACTCTTATTTAACATTCTTAAAATATTCATGATTCATCTCTATTAACTGTTGAAACATTAGGACAATTATCTTTTAAATTTTATATTGCTATATATAAATTCAAAATAATATATATTATAGAGTATGTGATTATTATCCCATTTATAAATAGAATATTTAATTTTTAACAGCTTATGATACATATATTGTTTCCAATTTAAGGATGAAAAACAACTGAAAATATTAGTTGTGAACATAAACTTATAAGGGAACATAATACTGTCCCATTCAATAATGGTTTCTAAATATTTTCTACTATAAAATACTGTTGTTGAACTAAACAGAGAAACATAAGACAGACCTCATGTCTTTCAAGTGCTAGCAAGAATATGAGAGGAAAACAGTAACAGAGAGTGCTAATTTATGTAGAAGACAATGCAATTGGAGGGAAGAATATGAGAGGAACACAGTAACAGAGGGTGCTAATGTATGTAGAAGACAATGCAATTGGAGGGAAGCTGAGAAAAGTATCCATGGCCGCATTTGTGGGTTTGCTCTGCCAGACACCGTGGGGAAGTATTTGACAATTCTGAAAGTGAAAACAAAAGGTAAATGTGGCCATCCCCAAATCACACATGGAGACTTAGCCTCAGTCCAAGTTAACACAGATACTGATTCAAAGTCTTATCTACATGATTCCATAGCCCATGCTCCAAAACTGTACTTACATCCTCAAATAACAAAAATGGCTAAGAACAAAGCTTCTTGGGAGAACATTTTCTTAGCACATATAAGATCAAGACCTTGAAATTTGTTGGAGGTCTGTAGAGTTTATACTATTATCCAAATAAAGATTGGAGTTGAAGGAAGCATACAAATTTCTAAATAGAAATTTTAGTGTGAACCTAAAAATAAGCAGAATACCTTTTGGGAAAACTGAGGAGATACATATGAAGTAAGAAATATCACAGGTTAAAAAATACAGAGAGAATTTAACCAGCTACCTTGATTTATTTTTCTCATATCACTTGAAAAGACAGATTTATTTACAAAATAATTAAGCTTCAATTCTTATTCCACTCCTGCTTGCAAATATTAGAAATACCATGTTAAGAACAAATCTTGCCTAACATGACAGAAGAGGATGGTTAATTTTAGTATCTCTGTTTTTAAAGACAGGAAATCAATGTAAATATAGATTTTTGTCCATCATAGTAGACATCATACTTTCTCTAATTAACTATATACTAATTAATCATAGGCATTAAATTCACTCCATAGTCACTCTCCTACCTGCCTATTTTAATAAATATTTGGATTTCCAAGCTGCATTTTCCATAATTATTAAAAATACATTTCAATCTACATCCTTATTATCCTATCAATATAATTCTGGGCAGCTAGTGTTTAAGCTGAATTCAAAACAGAGATTATTACACAAAGCACAATCTAATTTGTCTGTTCACTGAAAAAACCTTCATTAGGGCTTCATATAATGTCATTATTTTTTACATTTGACAGAGGAATAAGTTAGGTGAGAAAGAAAATGATTCACTATTAGTAAGTACCCTTCCTAACTTATTTTATTCATAATTATTAATAATAAAAACAACCAATCAACTAAATTATTTTTTCTATTAAGTTGGGATAGAAAAGCAAACTTATTAGAATATGAGGTGTCTAAAAGTGACAACTTTTAAGTGACTATTCCAAAAATATTAATTTAAAACCAATTGAATTGCTACTTGCTATAGAATATTATTTTAAGTAGGCAAAAAAATGTATTACATTTGCAAATACTGGGGAATATTACTTTAACCATATGAAGATGTGTTACATTTGTTTCTGCTGCCTTTGTTAAGTGATATGAAGATGTGTTATATTTGTTTCACCTTGCCTGCCTAAGGAACGTGATTGGTCTAATAAAAAGCTGAATGGCCAATAGTGAGGAAGGAGCTAGCAGGGCTGGCAGGCAGAGGGCATCAGCAGGAGGAGAAATCTAGGCTTGACAGAGAAGAAGGAGGAAAGAACTAAGGAGGAAGAGAAGGACACTCCTGGGTCCTGAAGCCAGGCAGCTACCAGACAAACAGACACAAAAGCAGGAAATTAAGACATACATAAAAAAAGAAAGGTAAAAAAAACTTTGAGGCAAAACATATATGAAGGGCTGGAAGATTGCTCAGTGGTTAAGAACACTGACTGCTCTTCCAGAGGACGTGGGTTCAATTCCCAGTACTCACATGGCAGCTCACAACTGTCTGTAATTCCAGTCCCAAGGGACCTGACACTCATAATGCACATAAAATAAAAATAAATTAAAAATATAGGAAGAGAAACTGGATAGTTTAAGTTATAAGAACTAGAAAAAAATAAGAGCTAAGATAACACCAGGCATTCATAGTTAATAATAAATCTCCATGTCATGATTTGGGAGCTGGTTGTTGGCCCCAAAGAAAGCCTGGTACAGGTACTGGAAACATTGCTGGGAATATAAACTAATAAAGTTGTAGAAGAAGTCATAATTTTTATAGAAGTACATCCTCTATGATTTTCTATTCATGCAAAGAGTGTCAATCAGTACAGGAAGATTTAAGCTTTCTAAGGGATAGTAGAGCATGTTCCATGGGACAAGTTGCTCCAGAATCACAGGAAACTGCTGGAAAAAAATTTTTTACAAGGGTAGACCAACAGACCAACAGATGGACAGGAGAAATATTAAGAAGTTAATTTAGAGGATTCTGATAGCAGAGTATATGAGTAATTTTATCTTTATGTATCTATGTGCACACATGTTTGAATATTTGAGAGATATGTGCTGTGGTGCACATGAACCTCAAGAGGACATCCATTGTGGAGGCTATCCTCACTTTCCACCTTCTCTGAGATGCTCTCTTGTTCTCTGCAGTATGCCAGACCATCTAACTTAGAAGTTGCTGGTAACTCTACCCCTGCCTCCAATTTTGCTACAGCATTGTTGTGATCACAGACATGTGCTACCACATCTAGCTAAAAGAATGTAGGTAGTTGTTCAAAGTTTTGATATAGATCATGATAGGCATTCTGTATATTTAAATTACATCCAAAGAGACAGTCAGAGCCAATATACTAATATGTTTGTAATGTGGTTGCAATGAATTTAACTGCTTTAAAATAATGAATAACACAAATTGATATGAGAAATTTAAAGAACATGGAGTTCTACTGAGTAGCGTTGATATGATGACAAAAGAGAGAAACAAAGGCTTAGATGAGGAAAATGGTGTGCAAAATCTGAGGACCAGAGAGTTCTTACTACACTTTGTTAACCAAGAAGAAAGTAAATTATTGTTTGTTAGTACTTAAAGAAGCAGAAGCCAATAATAGCTTCCAAGATTTTCCTGGATTCTGGTTTAAAAAACTCTAAATCATGCCCTAAACTTCTAAACACACTGAACTAGATGTTCACAGATGCCCTAGTTTACTATATGGATAAGAAATTATTTTTTGATGAACCTGTACTAATCAGTAGAGTATCCAAAATTACTAATCAAATTATAAATAAAATATTCAACTATGAGAGGGGTTTGATACCAATAAGATTGTCCATGCTGCTCATTAGGAAGGAGATGGTTAAATGACCACAAATGTGGGGGATTCTTAGGCATGACTAAGAACAGCCCTGGTATCAGCTAGTGGGAAACATCTTACAACGACGGTATCATATTCTCACTAAGAAAGTCCATTTGACCCCGAATTCTAATAATCTCAGAAGACAATCCTTACCTCAAACTTCCAAATAATATCACAGTAAAACTAAAGTCCCAATTTCGTTCTACATCATGAATTTATCAATAATATACCTGAATTTACGGCAATAAAAAAATTAAGTCAGTGGTATTGATTTTCATTGTTTTGTTTCTTATTGGTAGACATGTTGCTTTTAAAAAAAACATTTTGGGTGGTAGCCAAATTTGGTGTCCAAGTACTACTTCAGACTCTCAGTGCTGGGATTATAGGAGTGTGTCATTACACTCATCTATGTGACAGTTTTTAAAGTATTAGAAAATAAACACATCCTCAGAAATAATGAGGCTGTCCTGTGATAAGAAAAAATTATTTTCTTCAAGAGAAATCTCAAGAAATTTTGTTATGCTGTTTTGATATTAAACTAGACATTAGAAATCCTTAACTGCTGCTAATGTCCTACAACATAAGAATGTATCTATCTGTTTTAAAAATACTTTGTACCCTCCTTTCCTCAAACTAACATTACTTCAGTTTCATAGGATTATTCTTAGGTGCTTTTCTTGATTTAATATGAAGATGCAGAGTCAAATGTATATAAAATTATGAACTTAGTTTAATTGTGTTTTTGGATCTTTCTCTTTTTAAAAAATTAAGATCTCACAACCCTAAGAATTCTGAGGGATTATGATTATCAGCCTTAAGTGTTGCAGCGTGTGGTTCCTGTACAATCGTTCAGCTTCTGTCTCCTCTTCAGTGTCCCTCAGAGATTTGACCTCTGCTCTGTGGTATTTCTTATCCCCAGATCTCTTCAATATCTCTTCTCTCCTCTCCTCCCCCTGCCCCCCCCCCGTTCTTCCTTCCACTTGCCCCTCCCTCACCCCTTTCTTTCTCCCTCTTTCCTGGCTGCCTCCCATGAGCAGCATCTTCTTTTGACATATACCCTCACACCATGACATTCTGCCCCAGTGCCACAGGCCTGAAAAGTATGCAGTGAGACACTGAACTACAAACACACACACACACACACACACACACACACACACACACACACGGGGGGGGGGGGGAGAATATGAAAGGAACCCATCAATTAAATAAGGGAAAAAAGATAACAAGAAAATATTTGCAAGAACTATCTGTTCTATTACAAATTTCCTGCAAAATTAAAATTATGTGCAAAGAAATCTTAGTTGGGTTTTGACTGCTGTGAAGAGATACCATGATCACAGCAGCTCTTACAAAGTAAAATGTTTAATTGAAGTTACTCGCTTACAGTTTCAGAGGTTTAGTCCATTATCATCATGGCAGGGAGCATGGTGGCGTGCAGGCAGACATGATGCTGGAGAACAGCTGAGAGTTCTACAAGAGGCAGGCATCAGGAAGATGACTGACAGTCACACTGTGGGAGGCTTGAGCCGAAGAGGCCTCAAAGCCACCCTCAGTGACACACTTTCTCCAACAAGGCCACACCTCCTAATAGGGCCACTCTGTTTGGGGGCCATTTAATTTCAAACCACCACAAAATTCTTAAGGCCAAATTTAGAATTTCAATGACAACAGCTAAATATTTTTATTATTCCTTATTATAATCCCCATCCTTATTGTTAAATATTACCTGAACTTGACTATCTCAATCATTAACATGTAAAGTATTGAAGTTTCCATACTGTATCAGTTCAAATAAATATGGTCTATACTCACACTTTGATTCAGAATATTCAGAATGTGTTTTATTTTTTGATGTTGTTCCAAATTTAAAGTTAATATATGATTAAAATATTGTGTCTAATCATGTTTTGAAACTTAAAATATTAATTAAAATTTGATGGACTTCAATGTGACTTTTTATGTCTTTAAATTCTGAAGTTTTAAATGCCCCATTTTAAATATTATTATTAAGCAAAACTTTAACTAAAACATGATACTCTCAGTGACACTATTCAGTATCTGGAGTATCAGTATGGTAGGTTGATCAGTAGTGAAAATGGTTCAGCAACCTTTAGGAATAAATGTATTTTAAACTTTCTACTGACACCTACAATTTTTGTAGACATTTACCAAGAAAGTAAAGTAGAGAACTGTTAGTTACTGCCAAGGAATATTTGCTACTGATACACCCTTAGGATTGCTCCACCATGCTGCTGATTTGGCTCATAAGCATCATAGCTAGGTGGGACTGTTGGTTGCATTGCTCCTTTGGAAACTTGCATGGCACCTTCTGTTACCATGAAAGCTAGTCCTCAGGGAAGGAGAAGTCAATTTTAGCTTGGAGGTCCCTTGGCTCCATTTAAAAGTGCATGGTGTTTTCAGCAATAGGACAGTCTTAGGGTTTGCCACAGCAACTCTTACAAAATAAAGCATTTAATTGGGGTGGTTCATTTACAGTTTCAGAGGATCAGTGTTAGAATTTCTAGCCACTCCCCCAGCTACATGACCACACATGCGCTGTCCAGTAGCCAGGCAAAATGCTTAGTCATCCTAGGGTCTTACATTCTATGTAATCCGTGTGCTTGCGTGATCATGTAATTTGTGTGCATGTGTGCTATACTTAAGCCCATATGCACATGTGTAGGAGGAACCAATAAAAGTGGGTTCCACCTATTCCTCCCCCTCTTCCTGCACAGTCACTCCATAGGCCTATGCACACCCCTTCTGTGCCCTCCCCTTAACAAACTCTTATAGTGGGTTTTGTTGTGCCTCATGGCTTTTCTCACACAGTAAACAGCACCGATTAATAAATAACATTGTGCCACTTAATAAATAACCATCAGTCCGTTATCATCATGGTGGGAGCGTGGTGGTGTGCAGGCAGATGTGGTGCTGAAGTAGTAGTAGCTAAAGAGTCCTACATCTGGCAGACAACAGGAAGTCAACTGAGACACTGGGCAATGTCCTAAGCATAGGAAACCTCAAAGCCCACCCCCAAAATGGTGCACTGTCTTTAACAAGGCCATACTCAATCCACCAGACCTACACCTCCTAATAGTGCCACTCCCTATGAGGTTATGGGGCCCAGTCACATTCAAACTACCACATTCCACTCCCTGGCCCCCATAAGCTTGTAACAATACCGTAGTGCAAAGTGCTTTTAAGTCCCCATAATCTATCACAATTTCAATAATGTTTAAAAGCCCCAATTTCAAAGTCTCTTCTGAGATTCATGCGATCTCTTAATTATAATCACGTGTAAAAATTAAAATCAAAAAGCATATCACATACCTCCAACATATAATGGCACAAGATATACATTACCATTGAAATGTAGGGAAGGGAGCAGAATGAGGAAATACTGGACCAAAGCAAAACTGAAAATGAGTTGGGCAAACTACAAATTCTGTATCTTCATGTCTGAGACCAAAACGCTCTTCAGATCTTCAACTCCGTTCAGCTCTGTTGACTGCAACACACTTCTTTCTCTTGGGCTGGTTCTGCTCCCCATTAGCAGCTCTCCTCCTGGTATCCCAGGACTCTGACATCTCTAATATCTTGGGGTCTCCAAGGCAATCCACATTTCAACTTCACAGCTTAATGCAATAGCCTCTTTAGGCTTCCACTCAGGGACCCCTGACACATACCTGGTCTCAGTGGCTTTATTCCATAACTCCTTTCTTCTATCCTTAACTCTAAATCCAGAACCATGTGGCCAAAACTGCCAAGTTCTGCTGCTTCCTGAGGCTAGAACATGATCCCCTCTCATTCAATTACATCTTCACCAGCTTTCTGTCTTTCACTGCCTAAACTTGATTCTCTTCACACTTGCTCTGTAGACCAGGCTGACCCCAAACTCATAGATCTGCCATCCTCTGCCTCACAAGTGCTGGGATTAGAGTGCTGTACCACACCCTCCTCTAAATTGCTCTTTAACTACCTTTCACAAATTGGAAACTTAGCTGGGTGGGGTCTTGCCCTGAGGTTACCACTCCCTTTACTCAATTTCCTAATTTGCTTTTCTCCTTGAACACAGGATTTAGCTCTTTTCCACTTCCTGGTGCTCTTTTTCTCTTCAAAATTTACATTTTGTAATTTACCCTGCTCAGCTTGCTCCTGTCATTATAAATCTTCATTAGAGTTACCACTAATAACCATAGGTCAGAATCTATACTAGGCTGCTTTACAATTTTTTTCTGCCAACTGAATTAATCCAAAACTCTTCACATTAGCTTTAGGCAGTAATTCAAAAACTTTTCACTTTAGCCTCAAGCAGACTCTTCAGAGACCAGGGCAAAAAGCAACCACTTTGTCATCAAATCTCTAGGCAATGTACTAAAATTCTTCTCCTCCGAAACTTCTTGAGTGGACCTCAACAGGTCAAATCACTCTTAGCACCCCTGTCTTCCATGCTTCTGCTTGTATGGTCCATTAAGCAGTGCTTAAAGAATTCCACTTCTTTCAGAACCCAAGTACCAAAGTCCAAATTCCTCCAAACAGAAACATGATCTGGCCTATCACAAAAATTCCCTAGTCCCAGGCACCAGCTTCTGTCTTAGTTAGGGTTTCAGTTGCTGTGAAGAGACATTTAACTGAGGTGGCTCACTAACAGTTTCAGAGGATTAATCAATTATCATCATGGCAGAGAGCATGGTGGTCTGAAGGCAGATGTGGTGCTGGAGTAGCAGCTGAAGAGTCCTGTAGCTGGAGAGTTTCTCTCCAGGCCCTGCCAAGCCCTGGTAGTCCTGCAACCCACTTATGAAATAAGCACACAAACGCTTATATTATTAAAACTGTTTGGGCTCAGGCTTCTTGCTATCTAGTTCTTCTATCTTAAATTAACCCATTTCTATTAATCTATATATTGCCACATGGCTCGAGGCTTATGAGTACTTTACATCCTGTTCCTCAACATGGTGACTGGCAGCATCTCCTCGACTCCACCTTCCTGTTCCCCAAATTCTCCTCTCTGCTAGTCCCGCCTATACTTTCTGCCTGGCCACTGGCCAATCAGCATTTTACTTATCAATAAATCACAGCAATACATTCATAGCATAGAGAACATCCCATAGCAGAGTCCTACATCTGGCAGGCAACAAGAAGTCAAGTGAGACACTGGACAATATAGTAAGCATAGGAAACCTCAAAGCCCTCCCCCACAGTGACACATTTTCCTTAACAAAGTCATACCCACTCTACCAAAGCCACACCTTCTAAGATTACCACTCACTTTGAGATTATGGGGCCAATTATATTCAAACTACCACAGGGACTTATCTTCTAATTTATTAAACTAGCATAATCATCATCATCATCATGTATATAATCTTAGTAGTAATCTATAAACATGTGTCCTTATACTTATTGATAAATGTGGTTCTCACACATCAAGAAAATTTACCTTTGCAGCAGACAAAGGCCATTTCAGAAAACCACAACCAGTCAATACGTTGTGGAGCCCAGTTCTAGTGAGGACATCTACAAAGCACCCCTCCTCTTAAGGTTCAAGGAACACTGTGGAAGAGAGGACAAGCAAAAATGCTCTAAGAGCCACGGACCAGGAAGTTTGGTGTAATTCATCTCTTAGGAACATCAGAAGCAATACACATGAAGTCTCACCAACATGATCACCTAAATGTGAGCTGGACAAGGGAGACACCAATGGACATGCCAAGATGGATGGAAAATCCCATGAGGCCTCAACCCTACACAAAGAATGAAAGGTAACTGAGAAGATCTGGGAACAGGTGTGCCTTCCCAGGGAGAAGCATACCAATTGGTACTAGAACATACATAAAAGTAATATTATAGGGACTCGCTACATTATATTTTGGAATATGTACTTATATATAAATAGGTACACTCATGCAATAATAATTTGTGAAAAAAGAGGCCATGTATTTGAAGCAGGGTATATGAGTAGGCAGAAAGGGGAAGGAAGAAACATTGTAATTAAATTATATCAAAAATGAGTAGGGGAAAGAAGTAAGAAACTGTAAAGAAAAATACATTTCTATTTAACTCTACCAACTAAGAACATCATAAAACAGAGGGGAAATCTAAGTGTCTTAATTACAGACTAATAAATATTGCAAGATTTTTCTGCAATTAAAAACTGCTTGCAAAGGAAAGAAATAGTTTTCCCCAATAGAGTTTCATTTGGTATATTTTATGTATAACACCTAGAAATAGGCCCCATGCCCAGTACAGATGGGCCAGTACAGAACAAACTGAATGGTATTTTAATTCTTGCCATTTTGCCTCCTATTGCTTTGTTTGGGCAGTTTTTGACTTACTGATCTCTTACTGATAACTATGGTATCCAATTTTGTGGTTTTATGGTGTGTTTATGTATGTGTGTGTGTGTGTGTGTGTGTGTGTGTGTGTGTGTGTCTTTCTTGTGTTTGTTTCATTATTTTCTAAATCTTTGTTTGTTAGTTTTGTTACCTATTGTTTTCTAAAGAAAAAGAGGAAGAAATGGTGTGGAGTTGAGTGGATGGGGAGGTGGAAGGATCTGGAGGAAGCTGGGGAGAGGAAAAGGATGACTAGAATACATTGTATAAAAAGAATTTGTCTATAGAAAAGAAAAAACATACATTTGTAATTGAACTATCTGCTTCATAAATAAGAAGCAGAATTAAATGCTAAATATTGTCATTATGCTTTAGTTAGTCCCAGGAGACAATTCCACCTTCAACACTAAAGCTGCCCTCCCTCATCTAGCACCCTTATTACTAACCAGATCATTTGCACCCCTATTAACCATCTGATCTACTATGTTGCCCTGGCTAGGTGCAGGGCCTGCTTTCCTGAGTGCTCCAGCCAAGGAAGGGAAGCATCAGCTCTCTCAATCTTGTGACTCCAGGGGCAACTTTTCCCACATGCAGTCAGTAATGAGGGGCGAGGGTAAGGGGGATTTCTTTTCCTCACCCATGCCACCACATGATAGGCCATGGGGCTAGCTCTCCCACTCTCCCATCTTCAGGACCAGCTCACCCACACCCCTGCCAACATGGATAGCTCTACTGTGCTGCCCTCTTGGGAGGTGCAGGGCCTGCTCTCCAGAGTGGTACAGTTAGTTGGTGATGGACAGAGCCAGTTCTCCCAAATGCTGCAGCCGTGAGGGGTAGAGCCAACTCTGTACAGCCCCATCCTCACAACTTTAGGTGGTAGCAGGAGTCATGGACATTAACACAGACAATGGCTGCAGCAGGGCCACAGAACCAGTCATGGTCCCTGGCATCAGTCCAGACCCTGACAACACTATGGCCCTGGATGATAGTGCAGGCTACTAAGGTCTGCATGGCCCCAGCAGAGACTCAACCCTTGGACACTAACCTGGCCCTAGGTGGTGGCCCAGGCTCCTGATGTACTCGTGGGCCTTAGAGGCACTACAAGCCATGGACATCAACACTGACCCAGCTGTAATTGGACCACTGGCCCAAACATGGTCATTTGCACTGCTTGACATTTTAACTACAAGCCCTGAGTAAGAAAGGACCTGAATTCATTCATATCTGCTGCTTATTATATAGAAAGTATGAAAGAATGTCACTATATTGTTAATTCTGGTCATTTTCATAGTGAGCTTATACATTAAAAAATGTTACAGAGTAAAAATTTCTCTCTTCTAAAGACCAAGCAGGTAATAATTTTTTAAAACAAATGCTTTTCTACTGTCCTTGAAATATTATAACCATTGCTGTGTGTCTTAGTCAGGGTTTCTATTGCTGTGAAGAGACACCATGACCACAGCAACTCTTCTAAAGGAAACCATTTAATTGGGGACAGTTTATAGGTTTAGTCTATCATCATCAGGACAGGAAGCATGGTGGCACTGAAGAAGGAGTCAAAAGTTCTACATCCATATCCACAGGCACTCAGCAGAGGCAGGCATTGGTCCTTGCTTGAGCATCTGAGACCTCAAAGCTGACCCCTAGTGGCACATTTTTTTCCAACAAGGAGACACCTTCTCCAACAAGGCCATGTCTCCTAATTTGTGTCAAGTAGGTCCACTCTCTAATAACCAAGCATCCAAATACATGGTCCTATGGATGTCATTCCTTTACAAACCACCACAGTGTGTGTATATGAAGTCTAAGACCAGTTACTTTGAAAATTATTTTTGCATATATATGTATGTATTGTGCATGTACATATGTATGCAAGCGCATGTGTATATGGGTGTGCACATGAGTACGGGGCTAGCAGTTAACACCAGTTATCTTCTTTGATTCTTCACTCAAGTAGGATCTTTCACTGAAACCATGCTTTACTACCATGTTAGTTAGGAGAATAGAATTTAATTAGAAAATAGGTATTAACTCTAAGATATGGGATACAGAGAGAAAGGAATGGAAGAGAAATTTGTATAATCAGAACTTCAATAGTAGAAAAATCAGTGTGTAATTAGGGGCACAGACAGTAGTTGTGAGAGGTGTGGTGTGTGTGTGTGTGTGTGTGTGTGTGTGTGTGTGTGTGTGTGTGTGTTTGGGGGGGGAGGAGAGGGAGGAGGATGGAGAGAGACTATTAAGTTTTACATGGGATCAGATAAAATTTTTAGCACTGCCAGTTACAGAAGTATTGAAAAAAATAACAAAGAAAAGAGCTATAAAGTTTTAGCTTGGCAATGTAAAATTATGATCATCTGTTGTTGTCTATTCAGGCTTAATTATCATGTAGCACAACAGCAATTATGCATATCATTAAGTGATACTGAATTAACCTCTGTGTGATTCACTTGATCAAAGTAGTAATATGCAGTTTGAAGGATGCTCAGGTTTTACAGGCTGTAGCTCTTATAACATGGTATGCACAAAGTTGAAAGTAGATGCATTGGTTATGAAACTTTATGATATCATATTGGTTATTCCAGTTATGGCATTATATAAACAATGTAAAAGCAGCTGTTAACATGACTATCTGTTAGTTTTTATTTTTTATTTTTTGGTTTTTCAAGACAGGGTTTTGACTGTCTTTGAAAGCTTTGTGACTTTCCTTACTTTGGAGACCAGGCTGGCCTCAAACTCACAGAGATCCACCTGGCTCTGCCTCCCCAGTGCTGGGATTAAAGGCGTGAGCCACCACCGCCCAGCTGACTATTCTTATTCTCCAAAAAAAAAATGCTTTTCTTCAGAAAAGCATCTCACTTCATGACAGAAATGAATTCTGGCACTTATCTTACAATTCAGCTTTTAGCACATGAACCATTTTAATACCACCCAAAATTTATAATTGATATTATCTAGGGATGTATCTGAAAAGATATAACCAAGTTAATTTGTACTAATGCTAGAAAACAGGTGGAGATGCTTTTCATAGACATCTATTTTTTAAATTTTTCAGTTTTTAATTGATTTTACTTTATAATTAAATTTTTAGAGGCTGATTTATATGTATCAATTTAAAAAGCATTTATCAGGGAGTTGTTCAAACTTAAAATACTTAAAGAGCATTGTGAGATTAACTCTGGGTTTCACTCTTCAAACTCTGGAGACAGAACATGCCTGGATCTTAGTTTTTCATGTCTATATAATGTTCATAGCAATAGTTCCACATGAGGGCTACTGCGCAATGTTACTGCGAAGACTGTGCAAAACAGTTCATTGGATGCACTCACTTCTCTTCCTGACATGCTGTTAAATTTAATAAATATGATCAACTATTATTGAGCGACTGTGCTTTTCTACCTTTTTTCTCACTTTTATAATAGATTTGTCTTTTTATCCATATAAAACTTATCAATTGGCAGGTAATTATACACAAATCCTCAGTATATGGATATTTGAAGGATTTAAAAATAAACATTTCTTTTATTTTGTGCAACTATAATGTAATTGCACCATGTTCCCCTTCTCTTTCTTCTCACCAATCCCTCCTGTACACCAGTCCTTAACTCTCCTTCAACTTCATGCCCTATTTTTTTACTTAATTGTTGTTACATGAGTGGATATATATGAGTGTGCATGTATATTCCTAAATTCATAAATACAAAGAGTTCAGTCCGTATAATGATACTTGTATATGTGTTTTCAGGGCTGACTGTTTGGTATTGGATAGGCAGTTGGTGCGCTCTTTCCTGAGGAAGACTTTCCCCCCACTCTCAGTATCCCTTAGTTGCCTATAGTCCTTTGTGTAGGGCTGAGTCCTTGAGGGTTTTTCTGTTCCATGATAGTGTGTCTAGTGTCATTGTCCTTGTTATGAAATGTGGTCATTTTCAAATGTAGAATGAGGTGGGCATGGTGTTTCATGACTGTAATATTACTGTTTCTGAGGCTGAGGCCAGAGGATTACCATGAGTTTGAAGCTCACTTGGAAAGAGACAAAGAGAGGGGGCGGGAAGGAGGGAGAGAGAGATGGAGAAAGAAAGAAAGAAAGAAAGAAAGAAAGAAAGAAAGAGAGAGAGAGAAGAGAGAGGAGGAGAGGGAGAAAGGGAGGGAGGGAGGGAGGGAGGGAGGGAGGGAGGGAGGAAGGAAGGAAGGAAGGAAGGAAGGAAGGAAGGAAGGAAGGAAGGAGAGTGAGAAAGAGAAGGGGAAAACGAAATAGAAAAGGGACAGGAGAAGAGAGACAAAAGTGACCGGGAAAGCTAGAACTAATTCTCCCCACTGCTTCAGGTATCAATACAACCTGGTGACAGGTTCCTGTGCCCCATTAATTAAAAGCCTGATGAAAGCGACTGTGAAGAGGCATGAATGAAGGTTCAACCTTTTAAAAAATATAATATTTTATTAATTCTTTGAGAATTTCATCCAATGTGTTTTGATCATATTCACCCTCTCTCAACTCCTCTCAGACTGACCCTGATCTCATGACACACCCAATTTCATGTCCCTTTGTTGTGGTTGCTGTTGAAGCCCATCAAGTCCTGTTTTTGATGCTCAACCCCTGGAGCATGATGAACCTCTCAGGAACCACACCTTTAAAGAAAACTACCTCTCCCTTTCCCAGCAACTATCACAAAGCCATGGAGGCTCAGCGAACAGTGAGACTTAGAGCACAGCTTCTTCTATTCCTCTGCTGGGATTTTGTCTGGCTTCCATGGGTCTTGTGAACTCTGTCACAACTGCTCTGAGTTCATACATGAAACTACCATGTTTTGTCTCCAAAACACTATTCATTGTTTCTCTAGTCACAATATCCAGGAAATAGAAACAACCTAGAAATGTATCAAACTGATAAGTGGGTAATAAAATGTGGACTTTCAAATAAAGTGATATCATTCAGTTATTAAGAAAAAATATGAAAATTTCTGATAAATGGATGGAGTTGGAGACAGCCATACTGAGTAAGGTAACCCAGACCAATAAAACAAATATCACATGTTTTCTCTCATATGTAGAGGCTAGTCTGGCCTCAATTTCATCATATGTAAAGTCAAAGATTTCATCTAAAAGGATTTATAATGTTCTATAGTTTTCTTTAATATTCTAAAAGTCTAAGAAAAACTTAAAAGGTATGTATGTGATCAAGAGTAAAAGAGAGATTTTTTTCCTGGATTATTCAAAATGGAAAAATCAGAAGTAATTAGTAGAAGTCAGAGAAAGACAAATATAGTATGTAGTATTTTAAAAAGTTGAGCATTTAGACAGTAAACAGAAAGAAAGTTAGATGACTGACGGTTGATTTGAAAACACATCATCAGTAATTTAATTGTGCAATTGTAGGTGCACACCACCCCCTTTCCATCCATCTTTGCTCTTGTTTACGCCTGTTTTTAAAAAGACTGCACATGTTGCCTATGTACCAAACAGAAGTCAGAGAACCTTTGCTTTATAATTCATGTGCTGTATGTACAGTTTCAGAGGATAAACATCTGAATATTACCCAAGAATTTCTATGCATATTTTCAAAATTTACTTAGTTCCCAAGCAAGATCAAGTCTAAAGCCCAAGCATCCTTGGTGAACTAGCAATCCTTCAGTGAATGAATTCACCAGGAGTAAAACAGGCACATGGAAACAAATGCATCTTTAAATGTCTCCATGAAAGTGACTTTCTGCAGGTGCTTTATATTATTATAATATTTGTTTTAAGGCTGGCGGTGGTGGCACACGCCTTTAATCCCAGTACTTGGGAGGCAGAGGCAGGTGGGTCTCTGTGAGTTTGAGGCCAGCCTGGTCTACAGAGTGAGTTCCAGGAAAGGCACAAAGCTACACAGAGAAACCCTGTCTCAAAAAACAAACTGGACTCATAGGCTATACTTGCAGGACAGTTGGGTTCATTTAGTTATAAATTACAAAAAAAGTCCTTTAACTTAAACCTGATAAATCAAAAAAATAAATACAGGGAAATATTTCTGCTTGTGTTTCTATATACATCTTTTGCATCTTATTAAGATATTCACTATAGAAAGATTTGCATGATTATTCTGTCACTATATATTTTCAACACTAAGAATCACAAGATACATCTTTTTCCATATAATAAAGATACATGGAAACGTCCTCACTCTGAACTAATGTTTTCAAAAGGAAGCAAAATGTCAATACGGCAATATTCTATCTCACAGCATATGTTTTTATGTGAGCAAAATATCCTAAATACAAATGTCCAATCTATTTTTTTTTAACTACCTGAAAACATGAAATCATCTGCCTATTCAAAACACTGCAAATATGCCTGGAGGAATGTTATGCAGGGAGGTCAACCTCCAGGATATTCCATTCCATCCAAATAATATCACTGGCAATGAGACATAAGGACAGTTCTGCCAAAGTCATTATCTGAGATCTCGATGTCTACACAACAGCTTTCCATGTGCTAATAGTGTTTGTGCCATCTGTCTGTTTCCAATTAAAGTCCATTCTTGAGTCAATGACCAGATGTTCCATAATGTGGGGGCTGCTTGGTTACCCTCTCTCTACCTCAAAGAAATGAATTAACTCCAGTGTTAATGTGGGTTTCTTTTTTCTTCTTTCTCCTTCTTTTTGTATTTCTGATATTACAAAATACTACATTGCACTTTCTGAAAATCATGGAGTAGATTTTTTTTATTTTCTCCCTTTGTATTTAATTTTCCAAAAAGTCACATTTTTTAATATTTATGTTTCTAATTTCAGCTCATGGTTGTTCATGAATTCTACATATTTAGCTAAGATTTTATAAAACTCAGATAATTTCTAAGTGTAAAGAGCATGCATACATAAAACATTTTAAATTAAAACAGTATATGGCTGCTCAGGAAAGGGTATACTGTTGTCAATGACTTATTTATGTAAAGTATTACTTTATTTTGTAAATTCTATCAATAAATTTCATTTACTTCTCATTATAACTCCATGAAAAATAATGTTTGTTTATTTTTAAATGAAAGGATAGAAATTAAAATTTACACTAGATTAAATTTTTATTTAATGGACTATTCAGATTTTATTGATTATCTGAGAGGATAATATTCAAACAGATTTTGATGTTTCCAATATATTACATCTTTTATAACCTCAGCCTGTGGCTGTATTAAGCCACGGGAATAGGAACAGAGTCTAGGAGAAGCAACTGTACTTGTTAATTCTCTACTTTTCTTTTTACCTCAGAGAGCAGGTCAGAAAAATTTTCAAAGAGGTCCTGGTACTTCTATACTATCATGAATAAATCTGAATATTCTTCTGGGCATAAGTACCAAGTTCCAATATTTTTACACTCTGGGCTGCAGATAGGGGCTTATTTTAGAAAGAAAGCAAAACTCGTGACATTCACAACCTGAATCAAGAAAGAGTCAACAGTAACTTTGAACTGCTCTAAAACATACCTAGAACATCTGCTGTGGGGATGGAGAGTTCAGTCACTGTCTGGTAGAGCCTTTGGTTATATCAAGACTATGAGTTTCTAGAATTTCCTTGTGAATTTTACTTTTTGTTTTGGGAAAGTGTATTTTGTAAGATTTGATAAGCAATTGCAGTATCATATGCAAAGTGATTATTACGATGTGAAGATAAAAGTTTGCATCTGTCATCAGTGTACATACTGTTCTGTATGCACATCCTGTCTATTATCAGTGAACATAGTTCTATCATGTCTTAAGTTCTCTGTATCATTCATATACCCAAATTCAATCTATATGGAGGCAAGATTGCATGTTAGATACTCAAGGAAACATTGTGAATTTCCTTTCTCTACCATAGGAATTTATTTGTCTCTGTATATTTTTCTTTACCAGTCTCCCCATCTCAGATATTTTATTTTAGCAACAACAAAACAAACAAACAAACCAAATAGATAAAGACAATGGTCACCCAGTGGAGTGTGTAATCAGTGGCATTCCCCAGTTCCAGGCCAGCATGGAAAACAATCCAACTGAAAATCTGCTCACTGGTGTTCCTGGTTCCTGCCAAAGATTACAATATGAACATTGGCTCAGTGTGGTGTTTGTAAAGAGATTCCAAGCTTGTTACCTTCTTTTGTGTTTTGGAAGTTAAATATGCTTCAGCATCTTCTGGGGCAGGGAGCTTGCACAATCCATCCCAGATAATTCATTTCAAAATTCTTAACGAGGTCGCATCTGTAGTTTGCCTTTCCCAAGTTAGAGGTCTAATTCAGTCACCACACATCCATGTCTACAAGGAGTCTCCTGCTGCAGAAGAGTCTGCTCAAAAGAAGCAAATTATTACATTCCTTCATCCCACATTAGACTATAAGAAACCTGATAACACCTTGTGTAGTCTCCATATGTAACAATGACAAGGTTAGATCATAACTCAGGGCTTATCATATAATTTTCACTCAGGAACCTTCTCTCTTTCTCAGAGAATACAACCATCTGGAATCATCTCTCCTTTCTGATACTCACTAGCTGTGAGACCTGGGAATGTCTTAAAATGTATCCTGTTTAACTTACATACAAGTTTAAATTGAAGTTGCACTTCTAAGATACAGATACTGAGATAAATGAGCTTGGTTTTCAAATTCATGCATTTTGTGGCATATTTCACACATTTCTGCAGCAATTTATACATGGAAGCTTTGGGCATATATTTACATTTTCATGTATTTTAAATCTTATCATGAGAGATAAATTACCTCTTTTTCTTCCCTATAACATTTAAGAATCATCTATAATAAACTGATATTCTAATCAAATTTCAGTAAGCTGAGCTTCCTTGTGGCCAAACACTCTCCACAGATAAATTTAAATTCTCTGCATTTCAGTAATTCACATCCTGCATTGTTCTAAAAGACAGCCTACTAAAATAACTTGTGTTAAACTTTTTATTCCTGCAGTTTATTCATTTTTCAAATAAGCATGTCTAATTTAACACACTATGAGTTTTCATGAAGGCTGAAAGTAACATACTTTCATAGGTGCATAAGCAAGTCTTTGGACTGAGAGATCATGTCACAGAGTACAATGCATTCTCCTATCCTTCAAGCAAAACTATTCGTTTTCATTTTTAATCAAACTATACTTTAAATAACATAGTTCATTACTATAAACACTGTTAATGTCTGTTTTGTATGATGTCAATTAACTTCACTATAAAGAATAATTATTAATTCTCATGCTTTGTTTTATTTTGGTTTACTGTGCATTTTTCACATTTCAGGAGATTCAATTCTTTACTATTTACTAGGAACTTTGAATGGATATAAGAAGAAAACAAATATATAATATTATAATTTTCATAAAAACTAATTCTTCTAAGAAGATTAGAGAAATAAATAATACATAATCTAATAGGGTCAATAACAAAGAGTATACAAATGACTGAAATGAATTCTATATATTTAGAAATGGGTCCAGAGACGATATAACTTTTAACTAAAGACACCAATGTTCAAATGGAGTCAACAATGAAATATAATAGAAGCAAAGATCCCAGCTAAATAAAGTAGTTTAATAAAAATACCTAAAATACAATGAGTTAGGCCTGCTCTATTAGAAAGTAAAAGAAGAAACAAGACCATGGTTAAAGTCGAGCATTTGACAGCAGACACACAAGATGAGCATTATAACCAGGCACCTGCCAACTCACACTGAACTCACAAATCAGGAGAAAATATGTGAACTTTGAATTATGAGCAGTGGGAAATCATAAAGGATTTTGGTTTAAAGTAGGAAGGTGAAACGAGAAATTTCTACTTTTAGTGGACTCTGACAGCTAGTGGCCACAAACTGAAAGGTAAGTAGACGATGTCAGACTTCTTCATCCCAGTTGATGGTTCTTGACAAAACCAAGTCAACACAGTATATTTTTAACAAAGATAATTATTTTTATTCCTTGAATTAGGGGCAGATTTTATTACAGTAAATAAGGCCTGAGATGGAAAGAGAGCAAGGGGTGAGGAGGGGGATGGGGAAAAAATGTAGCTTTAGATTAGTTATATTTAAAATGCTAAACATAGTAACTAACAAGTCATATGTAGCTATTGAGCACTTAAAGTTTACTAGAGCAGGCAAGAAATTAAATTTTCAACTTATTTTACTTTAATTAATTTAAACTTAAATAAATACATTCAACTGGTAGATACCTATTGAATAACACAGCTCTAATTTGCTTGAGCAAATGAGTTATGATGAAAACAAGAGTTCTCTATCAGCTGAAGTGCTTTATATTCAAGAATTAACAGGTAAATCTTACGTGTACTCCATTATGCTCAGTGATGTCACCTAGATTATATAAAGATAGCATAGCCCATTGTCTGGGAAGGTATTTCAGTTGGCTAGTGTTTGTTGCGCAAGCATGAAAACATGATTTGGCTTTCCTAGCAGCCACATTAAAAAAAAAAAAAAAAAAAAACAAACCACACTTGTAACCTCAAGATTGCTAAGGGCTGACATATTCTTGGAGATTATGAACTGATGAACTCTGGGTGCAATGAGAGACTCTGTCTCAAAAAATAAAGTGAAGATCAAATAAAACACTCAATAATGGCTTCTGGCGTACAAGCACATGCGCACTTCTGCACATGCACCAACATACACACATTTATACACCAACACGTATGCTTAAAGTACACACAACACAAACACATACACATAAAAAGAGCTGCTGCATCTTAATGTCTGCTGATCAACACAAATGGAGTACAGGAGAAAAGAGTAAAACAATTAGTGTCCAAGTATTCATATTGAAATGCAGGGAGTCACACAAAGCTAAAGACTTGGACTTGAGGGAGGGACCTCATCAGTTTTGCACGGTGACTTGCCTTTGGAATGGAAAGTGGGACTAGAACAGAGCTCAGGAAAAGGAAATCTTAGCTGAACATCCTTTAAGACAGATCAGTAAGAAGCAGATTTAAGCAAGGCTTTGTGTGTAAAGCAGAGCATAATGCTATAATAAATACTATTGTTCATTTTTCATATATGATTTTTGATTTATTATAGGGACATATGCATGGTTTCAAAGCTAAGTAGCTCTGAAACTGGCGTGATTTAGCTTTCAGAAAGACTTGCTATAAATGTGTAATTGTAATATCAGTTATGTAGCTTTTAATGAAATCTTTGTCTCATGTTGTTATCATATAAATGTCTCTCACAAGCTCTTTTTGAACTATTGATTCTCAGCTAGTAAACTATTTTGCCAAGTTGTAGCAATTTTAAAATCTGAAGCTTGGCTAATGGGAGTCTGCCACTGGAGATGGACCATGTGTTACAGCCATCCTTTCCCTCCATCCCCACTGTACACACTTAGCCTAATCCTTACAGCATTCAACTAAAAATCTCTGCTCCCTATTCTGCTGAAATGTCATCAAACTATGCCATGCTGTAGGCTCCCATATCCATTTATGACCACTGCCATGCTTTGAACACCACAATGGACTGTTTTCCCCAAAAATAATGAACCAAAATAAACCTCTTCTTCCTCAAGATGCTTCAGTTTGTGCATGTATCAAGAACAAATCCTTTACAGATAAACATGGCCTCTGTGGATGGATGATGCTTCAATGTTTCAGAAAGGTCAATCATATATATTAAGAGTGGTATCAAACATAAATAAAGAAGATATGTAGAACTGTGTCACATATAGCAAAGAACTGCGATACTGGAATAGAATTAAAAAGCTGAAGACACTCACACTTGGGTCATAGAATGACGGAGGAATGTCTTTTTGTATGCTGTGAAAATATGTTGCTCTGATTAGTTAATAAACTAAGCTGTTTGGCCAATGGTGAGGCAGAATAGTGTTAGGCGAGACATTCTAACTAGAGAAGAAAAGGAAAAAGGAGAACAGAGAAGATGCTGCCAGCTGCTGCCATGAGAAGCAAGATGTAAAGATACTGGTAAGCCATGAGCCACGTGGCAAAGTATGGATTTATAGAAATGGTTTAAGTTAATCTGTAAGAGCTAGCTAACAAGAAACTTGAGCCAGTAAACCATATAGTTTGTAATAAATATAAGCCTGTGTGTGTTTACTTGGGGGACGCAAGTGGGAGAGCTTTGTCCCAACTGTGCAGCTGGGCAGGACACGGAAAAACTTCAGCTACAATAGAAGAATAAATCTAGCTGGTACTCACCTGGAAATACTTTCATATTGCCGGAACGTGCTATGAACAATATTGAGGGAGAGGAGCAGTCACAAGGCCAACAAGCTATGAGCCCTGCAAATTATCATGACAACCAGCCTGGCAAGATACACCACTGGTGTAACACTGACGTAAATGTTATGGGAATCAACAACCACTTCTTACTGGATTTAAAGCCTGTCCCAGGCAGAACCTGTGACTAGATAAGCCATGGGCCCCACAGAAAACTTACTACTATTATTCTGCTAAATGAAAATGGTGTTAGAATGATCCTTAATGGCTTATTGGTATACCCATAGATAAGTTCATTCCCCAACTCTCATCATGGAAACTTCTTCTTGAAGTAAATGACAGTCAACATAGAGATTCACAACTGGTCAACATACAGAGAATAGAAGACTTCAGTTTTTGGCCCTAATTGTGATGAGTTTATCAATTTCCTCTCCTCATGTTTTAGGGCTGTATATGAAAGAGAGAGAAGAAAGCTTATAAAGACTCAGAAGTGATGGATGACTTCTAGAACACAGTCTTTGTTAGTCATAACAATAAAGATGCACATATGAGCTCCTAGTGATACTGACAACATGCATAAGACCCACTCGAACTGAAGTCAGACAACATTTCAAAACGGAGAAGACAAGATGAGCTTGGAGTCCCACCCCTTGCTGAGAAGCTATTGACATTTGATTACTCTGGGAGAGGAAAAGTCAATCTTCATTAATAGTATGGTACCTGATATATCACCTCCAGGGTCAGATATATGACTCCAGGTCAGATCTCATTTATGCCCAAATTAATAGGCCAGCACAAATTGGATTTGATGGGTAAGAAAAAGAAAATGAAGGAGTGGGTAGGGAGACAGGGGATTATCTGGGATGAATTGGTGTAGAGAGGTTAATATGATAAAATCACATTGCATAAATTAAATATGAAGAATTGATAAAACCATTTTAAAATTATAAATATCAGAAACAAAAAAATACAAGTTAAAATTGGCCACCGTAGGTTAATGAGCTACATAAATGTTGGTTTATTATAGTACACTTTCATTTATATGTACACAGAACTTTTTCTAGATTATAATGAGAATTTATAGTACATTCAGAAGCTGTAGCACATTTTGGTACCTCTGTAGAGTAACTAACAAATTCTGATCATGTTTAGAAGAAAAATGCATATTATCATCCTTTGTTTGTCAAACCACTGATTTTGTATTCTGTGGGCAGCACTCACTTAGTCATATCCCTTCTGTGCTCCATACATAGGAGATGCTTGGATAATGATGCCTACACAATACAACATTTAAATTTTGGCACATTGTGTAGTTTGAGAGAGAGAGAGAGTAAGAGAGAGAGAAAGAAAAGAAAACCAGGCTAAGAGTTATCCCATTGTCTTTATTTTCTTCCTTCCCCACTAAAAGTTCAAGAAAAGGCTTTCTGTAAAGTTTTCTTCTCAAACTAAAGCTTTAAAATATAATTCTGGTTCTCTTTCCAAAATGAAAATGCATGTGCCACAAGAATAAAGACAAATCCATCTACACAGCTGGGCAAATTTCTGCCCCTTATCATTATTTTCTAAAGTAGTGTCCGAATGAATCATTTACAGTTCATCTCTTCTGGACCCAGAGAATTGTGCATATACCTATGTGTGTATACATACAAATGACCAGATTATATAGGTATACATATAGACAGGAAGATAGATAGATAGATAGATAGATAGATAGATAGATAGATATTTAGATAGATGATAGATAAAGAGAGAGATGATAGATGAATAGACAATAGAGAGAGAGACACATACATAGATACATAGGTACATAGATACATAGATAGATGAGATAGGTCAATATAGATTGATGGATAGACAAATCTATTTACATATATTCATAAATATAATTAATATATAAGATAAATGATAGACAGATGGTATAAATAGATGACACAGAGAAATAGATATAGATAGGTAGCTAGAGAGAGATGACAGATAGATGATAGATACAGAAATAATTTAAAATCCAAGATGTCTGAACTTCCTAGTGAAAATGCAAAAGGGGGTGTTCTTACGGTCTCCACAACAGTGAGCATGAAAGATTAAGCAGTAAAACTCTGTGACTACTGCGTGGTCTTGTTTAATTTTGTACTACAGGAAAGCTTCTCTACAGTCTTGTCTAACAGAATCAATTTATACATCTGATTCAAATTGGAAGTATTTTCCTACCTACAAACTCAATGTAATGAAAAACTCATTATTCTAGAACAACAGAACAAATTAATAGGAAATGAACAAACAAATCATAAGGAATCCATGTAAGACAAAAACTGCAACAGGCTTTTACCAAGACATAGAAAGGCAGAAGAGAGGATAACCAAGAGAAAGAGAAAAGCCACAGACATAAGGCAAGTGCTGCAGAGTTATCCCCAAGAGTCCCACAGAAGGGTGATGGCCACATAGAAGTTTGGGGCACTTTTTGAAGATACAAAACTCTGTAAAAGTTCACTGAACTGTGTATAAATCCAAAGGAAATCCTATCTGGCATTTTTTAGTATAATAATGATATTATAATAAACATGAGACTAATTTGTAGTATAATAATGATATTATAATAAAAATGAGACCAGTGTTCTAATGTGCTCAGAATAAAAAACAAGATTTTTTAAAATTTAGGAGATCCCTAAAAATTAGGAGATTCCCACAAATTATAATCAAGCTGATTCAAAAATATATTTATTACAAGAACTTTGAAAAAAACTTTTGCCTAATTTAGTACAAATTGCTATTTTAAAATTCTACTTGATGCCAGTTCCTTTTTAAAAATACAAGCAAAAAGCACACTAAAAATCTGCATGCCTGTAATACGATTTGCATAAAGATTTAATATGAGAGGAAACAAAAGTATATTTTATTCATGCCAAAATATTGAAGATACTGCACAATCTGTTTAAAAAAAAAGTAAGAAACAATTTCTAAAGCAACCAAATTAGCATTCAGTATTACCTAGACAAGAAGCCAAACTCCCCATTGATGCTCAGGAATATCTTGGATGTTGCTGATTAAAATTTACCACAAGTAAACTTCAAGTCACAGAATTCAGCTTTTGAAAGTTTCATTGAGCTATTTGTTATTCCAATTTACACTTGAGCAGATGTCCCCTCTGTCTGCAATAATCTCCTGTTAATTATACCGCATATGACTTAAAGCCCCTGTTGGACCACATTGCTATCATTGCCTATCCATTCTTGTACAACATGACTGTTATCCGTCTTCCTTAATGAAAAGAAATTCTGTGGAAGAGAGATCTTGTTGGCCATTGGTGATCAGACCACTCTACTAACGGTTTCACACCTCCCTTACGTCACTGGCATGTTTTCCTACCAATGGAGGAAAATTCCAGTTCATAAAATGATTCTATAGCTCTGAAGACACAGTGATAAGCATGCATATCGGCTCAGGAGTATGTGTGTATGATATATATAGCACAGACTAACCAAAAGCAAAGGAGAAATTGATAATTGGCATGACAAATATAAAGTATACCAAATGATTCTTCTAAATATGGAGGGACAGAGGGCTAAACATAAATGCTATACTCTACAATCATGAAAATGTCAAGTGTATTTCATTCCCAGAGAAAAACAACATGTTAATGTCTGTGTTTAATGTCATTTTTGCTAATGTGACATCGAAGGAAGCACCCCCTCCGGAGCCATAAAGTGTTCAAAGATAAAGATCGAAACTGCTTATCCCTTGCCTGCCTTTCTGGTAGCGGTAACTGAAGGCCTGTGTCAGAATGGCCATCATTACTGAAAGTGGCAGCACCACCATCACAATTGCAAGGCAATCTTATCGTTTCTACTCTTGAGGGCTAGCAAACTACGAGGACATACTCCCTGGAAATGTTCTGTACAGCATTCTAAGATGTAAAAGAAAATTTGCACCTCTGCAGCAATTTTATTCCTACTTGTCCTTCAGAATGTAACTGCAATGTCATTATTTCCTAAAACCCTTTCTGTTTCCTGTGAGAGCAGGGCACTTGAAGCCCTGCTAGAAGTGGGACAAGCTAGGTGTAAGTGAAATATAGAGAATATTTGGGTGGATTTGAAGGAACAGACATTGAAATGGAGAAGTACAAATTGTCACTCTAACATCACCAGTGTGGAAACTATAATCATTTAGGTTAAACATGGGTGAAAAAGAGACAGTGACCCTCGAGTTAAAGCACAAAGGGAGTTAGCACTGAGGCTGGAATCCTTAGTGTGGCCAGATACAGCAATGCTATCTACCAGGGGGAACCAAGGTGAACACTTTGCCATATGCAGGTAGTTCTTGAAAAGTCCTTTGTTGAACCTGCCTTTAGAGTTCTAATTGATGTTTGACATACTTTCTTATGACTTATACTCTGTATGTTATATCTATGAATATTCAAACCTTAAGTCATGCTAAGAACACAACATTTGATAGTACTGACTTGGTCTTCCTAAAAGCTCTCAGAAGTAAGTTTATTGTCCTTATAACATTAAAGGCACTGAGACTCAACAGAGTTAAGCAGGATGCCTAAGTTAGTAGCAAAGTGAATCTGCCTCAGAAAGAAAACAATTTTATAATAAAGCCTGTTTTACAAACATGAACACAGCCATTTTCATCATTTGTCCAAGAACAGATATCTCTCAGATGTCTGATAGCTTTTTCCACTAGAAAAGAGTGTGCTAGTCTTTCATGGAGGTAAGGCAGGTCCGTGGGCAGATGTGTATGCAAGTATGTGTGTGTTTAAAATTGAAGATTTACCACTGAAACTTAAGAAAGGAGGGGAAACTTGGTCTTAGAATGCAATCAAAGTTTCAGCCTCATTAAATTTTATTTTTTCAGCTCTTTTTTTTTAGTAAATTTTCTCTTGTATAAGCATCTTATTTTGAATTTAAGCAACTTATATTAAGCATATTATAATAAATATGATTTTTCTAGAAATGATAAATTTAGTCCCAAAACAAAGAGCTTATTGAGAGGCCTTGGAACATTCAGCCCTAAACAGGATGTCTCCATCAAATTCTTTCCTTCAGGGACCAGGGAAATCTATGGAAGAGGAGGCAGAAGGCATATAAGAGCTAGCACGGATGGAGGACACCAAGAAAACAAGACCCTCTCATATGAATTCAAAGAGACTGATGCAGCATGCACAGGGCCTGCACAAGTCTGCATGAGGTCCCCTGCATATATATATATATATATATATTAGGGCTTCATGTTGAGTGTTCTTATGGGATTCCTGAGTGTGGAAATGAGTCGATCTCTGATTCTTATGCCTTCTTTGGCTCTTTTCATTCTTTCTGTTGGTTTGGTCCAATGTACTAGTTTTGTCTTATCTTATATTATTATTATCCCCTAGAATCCTGTTTGATGAGAGACAAAAAGTGAGTGGATCTGGGTGGGAGGGGAGTTGGGAATGAGTTGGGAAGAGTAGAGGGAGGGGGATGTGTAATCAGATATATTATGTAAAGAAATTTTTCAATAAAAGAGAAACATTCTACTAAATATTTTAATCCAACCATCCTCACAGAAGAGATGCAACCATTATGACAAAATTTCAGTGGCATCAATGTCAGTCACAAAAGACATAAAATGACAGTAGAACATAAATCATTCATTAAGATTATTTCCCTAAATCGTGGCCTTGATGCACGATCTTGGTCTCAGTAGAAACGTAATAGATATTCTTCCACTGGTCAGAACAGGCAGTGAAGACAGAAGATGACTGCCACTCCTATATTCTTCAGTCATGATGGTAGGTGTTGATGATTCCACATTCCAAATGCTCACAGACAGATGTTGAAAGGGTACTTGCCAGATAAAAATCAAACACTGTAAGATAAAGCTGATTAATTTTTAAACCTTGGGAAACATGACCACCAGTAACCTTTGGGGGAAGGAGAATCATACTGAGAGTTTTTGTAATTTTACATGGTACAGGTATGACACTCCTTCTGCAAAACACTCATTACTTAGGTCAATGTAAGGTAAGGCACTACCTATCTCTCCTTTGCTGTTGTTCTGCACAAAGTGAAAAATACAAGATGTAGTCTTTGTTTGGTTTCAATCTACCCCAAAGGTGACAATTAAAAAAGGAGGGATGGCTAATCTTCCATGACAAAATAGAATTGCGTCCTGTAACAGCTAGTCTTATCACAAACAAAATGGAGGCATAAATGTATATTTCATAGAATCGCTGTGACAAGAAGGTAAATTAATGCAATATCTATAGCTTAGTGAAGAACACTCAATAAATTTTAAGCCATTATCATGTTATGAATTTTGTGATTATACATACATTGAAGGCAAAAGCCTTGCATTTCCCTAATGTTTGTATATTCATAAGAATGATATAGGTTCATAAAGAGTTCTAGCAATGTTTAAAATTCCATCATGGTTCCTGACTTGCGAGAACTGTTCTTTTATATGATCTGGTAAAATTCACTTAATCATTACTGTATTCAGTTTTCTTGTCAGTGACATATGGAGTTGTGCTGAACAGCTCAACAGCTCTATCTTCCTAGCCTCTGGGATCATTTTAGTCCTGTGACCAAAAATAGGTTTAGTTGTTTATGAAGCCATAACCAAAACCGAACAAAGTATCCATCATGCTGGCTTTGTAGATAATAGCATTTTAAATAAATATTTCTTCTGTCAACATACACATTTTTTAAAAAATATGGCTAATGATATCCTGCTATACTCATAGGTCATTGCCTTGTCCTGTCATCATCAGAGAGGCTTCTTCCTGCAGCAGACAGGAGCAGGTGCACAGACCTACAGCCAGATATTAGGCAGAGAAAGAGACTAAATTGAAGATCTCCATTGAGTCCCTCTACTCTGAGATGGGTAAATCCACAGAAGAGGGGAAAGACAGATTGTAGGAGTCAGAGGGAATGGAGAACACAAGGAGGTCATGGCCCACAGAATCAACTAGGCAGGTCTCACATGGGCTCAGAGAGACTGAACTGGCAAGCACAGAGTCTGCATGGGTCTGCACTAGTTCTTCTGAATATATGATATGGCTGTTACCTTGGTGTTTTATGGGACTCCTGACAGTGGGAGTGGGTATATGTGTGACTGCTTTGCCTGATCTTAGGACTCTTTTCCTCCTACTGGGTTTCCTTGCCAACTTGGAAATGATGGCCTTTGCCTTATCTTATTATACCTTGTTTTGTCCTGTCTGGCTATCTTCTCTTGGAGACTTCTTTTCTGAAAAGGAAAAGAATGGGAAGTGGATCTGGGAGAGAGAAGAGGTGTGGGAAAAGTAAGGAGGAATGGAGGGAGCAGACACTGGAGTTGGGATGTGTTGAGAGAAGAATCTATTTTAAATAAAAAAAAAAAACCTTGATCCTGATATCACCACACAAATGTTAAAACATGCTAGCAGTGGCATCTACAACAATAGTAACCCCCTCCAAGATTAAATGAAGACCTTCAGCAGCACATAGTACATATATTGAATATCTCTTCATAATGGATAAATAAACTGCCTAGGTTACCAATGCTGGGAATCTCCTTTTAGCTGGTACATTATTAAATAATTTACATGAGCAAATGAATAGAACTGTTCATTTTGATGCTAATAATCTGTAAATTTTATATATATATATATATATGCTATTGATTGCTTGAACTCTTTATTTAATAAATCATCCTATCCTTTTCAATGTTTCATCAAGAATGGGAAAGTGCATTAGGCCCCACTCCTGGGATGAGGGGCTATTGACAGTTAATGTCTGTTGAGATAGTGGGTATCATTTTCATTCAGTGGTAAGTTGTTCTTCCTCTATAAACAGCCATGCCATGTGCATAGAATAAATTGTAAATAGACTAAAGAATCATATAAATAAATAAATTTAAATAAACAGTAATGTAAAAAGACATGAATAAAGTAGGGAGAGTATTGTAGAAGAGGGAGAAAGGACAATGGGCTAAGTTCTTTGAAAATAATTATGTGTATGAATGAAATTATAAGAAAAAAATAAAAATATTGTTTAAATCTCTAAGAAAATATGTTTCTAAAACAGACTATTGTCTCATAGGTCCAAACAACCTGGGAAAATTTATCTGGTAATTTTGTAAACAAAATATCAATGTGCATCCCATAAAAAGTTTGATAATTGGTAGAGAAGCCTCTTCAACAGCTCTTACAGCTTATATTTCTCCCTATAGTTTCAGTTTATCAGAGAATAAAGTGAAAAGGCCACTTTCCTCCACATGTCCTGATGCAACACAATTTCCCAGGCTAGTATCTGTCAGTTTCCTCGGGAGCTGCTAAGTTCATAGGAGTAATGTCACAGCAATTCTATAGCAGCAGTTTGCTGTGGTATTACCCTTCTCCTGGACAAAATACTGGGAGTCAGGCTCTGATTCATAAGTTGTTCATCAGTGGTATCCTCTGCCAGCAGCAAACAGTCACACACACCACCACCCTAGGATGGCCCTAGGAACGATCCACTGAAGTGGGTGGAGTGGGAGCTGCTTTAGCACTGGGCCTAACCTCTGCCCCCTGCACCATATCACCTTTAATGTGTTTATATGTTTCTCTGCTTTGCTAAGAAAATAAATTTTATGAGTGATTACCGAGTACATTGTCAATGTTCCTCTTATAGATCTCTACCTCTGTCTTGCTCTCTCCCCCATGTGCATGGAGTGTGTGTGTGTGTGTGTGTGTGTATGTGTGTGTGTCCATATATTCTCAGTGGCCTCATTTTGCATAGTATATTGAGAAGTAAAATTGCCAGTGCATCAGAGCAGATCAGAGATCAGTCACAAACATGATGCCGGTCTCAGTAGTCAATATATAATGCTTATGGGAGAAACAAAAACTGAGTAAGACAACAGTGAGCCCCTAAGGGAAGATTTCTCATGTCTGGTGGGTGACAGAGAAAGTGAAGCAAGACCAATCCCATTACCAGTAGCTATGCTTCAGCCACTCCAATTTAATTCATTTTGCTTTTGTTTCTGATGTGCAGAGGCTGTTTGATAAACTCCCTTCTGAAGACTGCATAATTTATTAAACCTGACTCATTATTTGAAGCTTTTAGCATACAATTCATTTAATAGGAATCATTGGTGGGGAAAACAACTTGTTTTTTATCTGATCACATAAACTGTGGCATAATTTTCCTTGCCTGGAGTGGTTTACCCCATCTTGAAGAACATGAATACTCACACTTGGCTGGCTGCTAGAAAACAGACACATATGTTTTGTCATTTACTAATGGCAGTGGCTTTACATTTTTATTATGTTCTGTAAAAAAAAAAAAGTTAAAATTTTTCAGTGAAATGATTGAATAATTGAATAGAGAAATCATAATATAAATGCATATGGCCAGAACAGGTTTACAAAGAGGCTTCTGTCTATCACCCAGGTTTGCTCAGGATCAAAATCAGCAGCCAAGGCTACATGAGATCCTGTTAGGAAGAAAAGGGAAATGGAAATAATCAGAAAGATTGGCCAGCCTAAGTGTTCTTCACAAAGAGTAAAATGACATGTTGAGGGTAGAGGACACGTTACACACATGAACCTGGCTCGTCACAGATAAAAGACAACCTATCGCCAAATAATGAAAGCTACAAATATGAGAAGAGGTGAGATTTCTGTGGTATGAGATGCTCCAAGGATGCCTTTTGTCCAGAAGCCCCTTCTTTGACCCGGGGCAGGCTTCATTTCATACAATATCCAAACTCTTTTTCAAGCCAAATGTTACCAAACTTTTTTAATGACTAAATAAATTCAAAAGATATGCTGAAATTTATTAGCCATGATTCAGTTTGACCTATGGAACATTTATTTTATGTCCTGTTTTTACTACAAACATGCTTCAATCTTAAAGCAATTTTCTTTTTATCTCTAAAGGACAGAGCCCCATATACCAAAGAACTGCTACAAAAGGTCTGTGTGGTCTTGTTCTAAATACACTTTCGTATAACATTACAAAAGAATTCATGCTGGTAACTCTGGAGAGCAGGTATGAGTACACTTTTCCTCACAGCACAACTGTAATTCCTTACTGTTTTTCCCATTAGGTGAATAGCAAATAATATCATAGCATGCTTTTTGTTTTCATTAAATGTATAAGGATTTGCCATTCTGAATGCTCAGTTGCAGATTTCTATCTTAAGTCAAATTATACATAAGCAGATTTTTAAAAATTATGAATTCAATACTGTTGATGACCAAATGATGTATATAATTAACCATGGGCAAGAAAGCATATTCACATCTTATGAAAGAACTAAGGTATATATAAAATATGCACAAATGTAATAGCTAATAAACAAAACAAAATAAAGGATATCACAATTATTAATAACGTGAAGAAAGAAAACTCAAGAAAAAATTTTAAAGATGACAGGACTGTGGCTTTCAGCCAGTGGATGATTTTGATGAATGTTATGTGATAAAATGCAAATATATGTAGAAATAATAAACCAAGGGGAGCCGGGCAGTGGTGGCGCATGCCTTTAATCCCAGCATTCGGGAGGCAGAAGCAGGAGGATGTCTGTAAGTTCGAGGCCAGCCTGGCCTACAAAGCTAGATCGAGGAAAACAAGGGGAGTTGACCTAAGAACTATGAACTTACAAATCTTCAGTAAAATTTCTTGTATTGTAGTATAATGTATGATTTTTCTTTTCTCAAACTAGTTTATCAGAATAAAATATGCATTATAGCTTTTAAAATTTTCTATGCTTACT
The DNA here is from genome assembly GCF_903995425.1 of Onychomys torridus. NCBI lineage: Eukaryota > Metazoa > Chordata > Mammalia > Rodentia > Cricetidae > Onychomys > Onychomys torridus. Next base: position 10,396,002 of record NC_050457.1, on the reverse strand, counting down.
AAGAAATTCTAAAGAATTAATTCCCTCTAGAAATTAACATTTTAACAATTACTTACTGTTAAACATGTTACTATTGTTATTGAACTCAATTATTAGAAAAATCTGAAAGTGAAATTAAAGCTTCACTTCCTTGAGAACAAAGAACTACTAACAGTAAGAGGATGTTATGAAAATTGACGTGACTTTCTAAATCTTATAATTTGAGATGAAGTAGAATTACTGACTTAACCTGAATTTCAGTTTGATTTGATTTTTTAAGCATAGTGATATTTACTCTCCATACTATCCACATGTTACTGAGGCCCACATATAATTCATGCTTATGAAAAACCTTATCTAATACATGGAGCCAGATAAGCAACAGCACTGATTTATCCGTAGAATGATTTTTCCTCCCAACTGTAAAAATCTGAATGTACAGCTGCTGAAAGTCTCTCAAAGTCAACACAGAAGTTCAGGGAACCTGTTCTCAAATCGAATGTACCATCCACTGACAATGTGTTTCAAATTGTCATAGCAGCTTCTTCTCCCCTATTGAGACATCACTGTCACTGGATTTCTCTGGATTCCTTTCATGCCACAACAGTTTCCATAATCACAACTGGGTGCTATTGATTTCATGAATAGACCATTTTTCCATTAAAGCTATCACTGTCTCCTTTCTGTCAAAGTGCAGTAAACATGGAGGGATGTAAGGAATGAACTAATCAGACACAGAGGTTACATATACATATTATATTTAGCAATCTACCACATTAGTTATTACAAATTAAGCAAAACACTGCCAAAAGAAGTTCTGCTGGGATGCCCCAAGGTGGAGAACAACAATAGGTTCTACATTGTGGATTTTTTTAATTTTATAATTAATTTAATTTTACATATCAGCCACAGATTCCCCTGTCCTCCCTTCTCCCACCACTCCTTACCCTACACCCAATTCACCTCCCATTCCCATCTCTCCAGGGCAAGGACTCCCCTGGGGATTCAACTCAGCCTGGTAGATTCAGTCCAGGCAGGTCCAGCCCCCTCCTCCCTTCACCCAGGCTGAGCAAAGTGTCCCAGCATAGGTCCCAGGCTACAAAAAGCCAGCTCATGCACTAAGGACAGGTCCTAATCCCACTGCCAGGAGGCCTCCTAAACAGTTCAACCTCATCAACTGTCTCACTTATCCAGAGGGTCTAGTCCAGTTCCATGGGAGCCCCTCAGCTATAGGTTCATAGTTCATGTGTTTCCACTAGTTTGGCTATTTGTCCCCGTGTTTTCCCAATCATAGTCTCAACATCTCCTGCTCATAAAATCCTTCCTCTCTCTCACCAGTTGGACTCCTGGAGCTCAACCTGGGGCCTGGCCATGGATCACTGTATCTGCTTCCATCAGTCATTGAATGAGAGTTCTATCACGAAAGTTAGGGTCATTGGATCACCAGAGTAGGTCAGTTTGGGCTTTCTCTTGGCCATTCCCAGTAGTCTATTGTGGAAGTATCTTTGTGGATTTCTGGGGACTTCTCTAGCACTTTGCTTCTTCTTATTCCCATGGGGTCTTCATTTATCATGGTCTCTCCTTCCTGTTCTCTCTCTGTGTTCTTGATCCAGATGGGATCTCCCGCTCCCCTAAGCTCTCTTTCCCTCGACCCTTGCCTTTCAATACCCCCCTCACATCCAGTTTGCTCATGTTGATCTCATCCATTTCTCTGTCACTGGGCAATCGCTGTGTCTTTCTTAGGGTCCTCTTTACTTAGTAGCCCCCCTGGAGTTGTGAGTAGCAGTCTAGTCATCCTTTTTTTTTTTACATCTAGTATCCGCCTATGAGTGAGTACATACCATGTTTGTCTTTCTGAGTTTGGGTTACCTCAATCAGGATGATTTTTCCTAGAACCATCCATTTGCCTGCAAACCTCATGATGTCATTGTTTTCCTCTGCTGAGTAGTACTCCATTGTGTATATGTACCATATTTTCTTTATCCATTCCTTAGTTGAAGGGCATAAAGGTTGTTTCCAGGTTCTGGCTATTACAAACAATGCTGCTATGAATATAGCTCAGCATGTGCCCTTGTGGTATGATTGAGGCTTCCATGGGTATATGCCCAAGAGTGGTATAGCTGGGTCTTGGGGGAGATTGATTCCCAATTTTCTAAGAAAGCACCATATTGATTTCCAAAGTGGCTGTACAAGCTTGCATTCCCACCAGCAGTGAAGGAGAGTTCCCCTTACTCCACATCCTCTTCAGCATAAGCTGTCTTCAGGGTTTTTGATCTTAGCCATTCTGACACATAAAAAGTGGTATTTCAGAGTTGTTTTGATTTGCATTTCCCTGATGATTAGGGATGTTGAGCAATTCCTTAAATGTCTTTCAGCCATTTGAACTTCCTCTGTGGAGAATTCTCTGTTTAGTTCTATAGCCCATTTCTTAATTGGACTGTTGGGCATTTTGATGTCTAATTTCTTGAGTTCTTTCTATATTCTGAATATCAGCACTCTGTCAGATGTGGGGTTGGTGAAGACCTTTTCCCATTCTGTAGGCTGTCACTTTGTATTGTCTCATATCCAGTCACAAGCACTTTTATTTCTCTTTTCTAGTATTCACAACCTTGTTATTTTAAACCTAACATCCATTCAACTCTACCCTTTGTTTATATAGCAACAACGGAAGCCTTGGTTTTATACCTCTTACTAGAATTTTCAACTTCTTGTGTCTACATTGCCTCCTGTAAGACACTGGTGCCAAAGCAATGGAAGTTGAGAGACCAAGGCTGCCCACCAGCCAGTGTAAAAATGATAGCATGTCTTCCATTGCGCTGGACAAGTGACCAAAGAGTTTCTAAACCTCTGCCACCTATCAGAGTGAATCTACCTCTTATTGATTTAAATCCCCTTCGTTCCAGGAATTCATACAGGATAAGGGCTACAAAGTGGAGACATGTTGTTATAATGCCCTCAGTATTGATTCTGAATCATACCAGTTTGCTATGGTTTAAAAAGGTGAGGAGTTTCTAGAATCCTCCAAAACATCTGGTAGGGTTCTGTAAAAGGGGAACTGAGTGAATTGCTCTGAACTGGCAGAATAGGGTCACTTTGGTAAGCTTCTGCTTCTCACGAGGGTTGGAAACAATAAGGAAGTAGGTGTACAGCAGATTTCTGTCTTAGTCATAGTTTCTATTGCTGCAATGAAATACCATTGCCAAAAAAGCAAGTTTGCTGTGGATATTGCTCTGTATAAATAAAATGCTGTTTGGCCAATGGCCAGGCAGGAAGTATAGGCTGGACAAGAGAGAAGAGAATTCTGGGAAGTAAAGGCTGGGGCAGAGAGGCACAGCCAGCCGCCACCAGGACAAGGAAGATATAAGGTAATGGTGAGTCACAAGGCAAAGTATAGACTAACAGAAATGGGTTAATTTAAGATAGAAGAAGTAGATAACAAGAAGCCTGCCATGGCCATACAGTTTCTAAACAATGTAAGTCTCTGTGTGCTTACTTGGTTGGTTCTAAGTGTCTATGGGCTTGGTGGGTGAGAGAGATTTGTCCTGACTGTGGGCCAGGCAGGAAAACGCTAAATACAAATGGCGCCCAACCTGTTGGCAAGAATGTCCACCAAAAACCTGACAAAAAAAGATTCTAAAAAGGAGCTAAAAACAGCATCCTATTTGTCTCTCTCAAGTTAGCAGCAGCCTGCCAGTTTGAGCTACTATGGCGGGTTCCTGGCATGTGCTTCTGATCTGCACTGTGGTGGGAATGAGGAATCTACAAGCAACACTTTACTCTGCTGCATGGTAGATTTAGCCTTTGCTAGTTTTAAAAAAAAAGGTTTCTGGGCTACATGCTGCTTTGATAGAACTGCTTCTAATAGTTGATGGTACACATGGCTCCAGACCCAGAGCTGGCAGTAAACCACCGCCATGTTGGGAAGCTGAGGTGGGCAGAGCTGGCAGCCACAGCAGTGTTTCAGTCTTACAAAGATGGATATTACACAGAGAATCTGGTTTGTGTTGTCTTTGGGATTTTTAACTGTAGAAAATGATTTGATCATAAAAGCTGTTGAGTTAAACAAATACGTAAGGTAGCTTGACTTCAAAATTTGGATATAAGGATATATTGCTTTGGAAAAGAGTCTCTGCTTTTGTTTCCACAGAAAGCCAGAGGCTATGGATTTGTTCAGATTAAGATACATAAGGTTTGATCAGCCAAGACCACCCGAAAGGTCTCTGATGACACCATGGCCCAGATGATCCAACATCCACAATGGTTTCAAGGCAACTGGCTCAGAGGTTTACCCTCATGGACTACTCCATAATCCTAAAATTTTCCCCATAAGATACAGCACCCCCCTCCAGCAGTAAGTAGTAAGAAAAACTACACCCAAATTCCCAGCTGGCTTTGGAGATGGAATTGGCTCACTCCTTCTCTAAACCCAAGCACATTGTTTTAAAAAAAAGGTTAAGAGATTCTTGTGTCCCAAATCAGAAGAGCCCTCTGGTGTGGGACAGAGAAAAACCAATATTTTTATTTAAATCAGATTGATTATAAATGCGATCTCTTTCTAAAGAAAAAAAAGGGGATATGATATAGATAAAATAGGATAAAACGGAAGATTAATGACCTTACTTTTAAAGAGCAACAACTTGTTTAAAATGTTTTACATTGGTATAGATTTTAGTCTATTGACACAAACTTAAAGTTAATTTTGTTATACTATATGTATATTTCTACTCTTGTTTAAGGTATTATGTTTGTACAGCTCATTTAAAATTGTAATAGATAATTAAAAGTAGATTAATAATTAGTCATCTATGATAATCATACTTGTAGCCATGTTAGTTAAGTTTTCTAGGTATACATAGATATATTTCAGATAGACAGGTAATCTTCAAACACTTCAAAGGTCTACAGAATATGGCATTTAAAATATTTTTAAAATTTAGACTTTCTGCACAATGAGACATGTCTGCTCCTGGCAACACCAATTTACTTCAGAGAGAAGGTGGGCATTGAAGACACTTCATATCTTATCTTCACCTTGAGAAAAAATAGCCATTTGGGCACGAAACAGTTCTTGCCTGGACTGCTTGATCGACTGGACATGCAGGACCCATAGAAAGGTGACCACTAAACTTTGCTTGACAAAATGGTCCTTCAGGTACCTGCTTCACAGAGGAAACTGCCAGACATTCTACAGGACACTAAAAAAAGTGACCAAGAGACTCTAGCCCTGTGGGCTGAAGACAGATGCCCCAACTTTACAAAGGAACATTAGGTGACTGTCCAGGCTGCCAGCTGTCTCTGTCTACCCTGCAAGACTCCCAAAAGTTGCTTGCATCCTTCTCCCAGTTCTCAGGTAATATTATATCCTTCTGAGGTCTTTGATGTGGTTGAAGACTAGATAGTTATAATTTTCTCAGTTATGATAAAAGATAAGTTAGATATAAAAGCTTAGACTCACAAATATAAGATAGATAGGATATCTTCTTTAATATTGTAACTATAATTCTTGCTTGATAATTGTTTTGTTATGTGTAATTTTACTATGTAAAAGTTAAAACTTTCCTTTAAAAAAAAATAAAAAAAGAAACAGGGAAGTGCTGTGGATATTGCTCTGTATAAATAAAATGCTGTTTGGCCAGTGGCCAGGCAGGAAGTATAGGCGGGACAAGAGAAAATAGAATTCTGGGAAATAAAGGCTGGGGCAGAGAGACACAGCCAGCCGCCACCAGGACAAGGAAGATGTAAGGCATTGGTGAGCCATGAGCCACGTGGCAAAGTATAGATTACTGGGTTAATTTAAGATAGAAGAAGAAGATAACAAGAAGCCTGCCACAGCCATACAGTTTCTAAACAATGTAAGTCTCTGTGTGCTTACTTGGTTGGTTCTGAGTGTCTATAGACCTGGTGGTGAGAGAGATTTGTCCTGACTATGGGCCAGGCAGGAAAACTCTAACTACACAAGTTGGAGAGGAATGGATTTGTTTGGCCTATGCTTCCATATCACTGTTCATAATTGAAGGGTTTCAGTTCAGGAAGCTGTAGGCAGGAGCTGATGAAGAGGCTATGAAGGAGTGTTGCTTACTGGCCTGCTCCCTATGGCTTGCTCAATGTGCTTTCTTAAAGAGCCCAAAACCATCAAGGATGGCAGCACCCACATTGAGCTGGGCCCTCTCCCTTCAGTCACTGATTAAGAAAATGCCTTAGCTGAATCTATAGAGATGTTTTCTTAACTGAAGCTCTCACCTCTTGGATGCCTTTAATTTATGTCTTGTTGACATTATATTATCCAGCACAAATTACTTATCCAAGTTCCTGAAGCCTAGAACACAAAGCATGGCCAACTACTTCTGAAAACCTCCACAATTCTTACCAGGAAAAGAAATCAGATCCAAACATGTGTATGGCCTAAATATCAAACAAACAAACAAACAAACAAACAACAAGTAATACAGAATCACCTAGTTAAAACACCACTTCCATGTTAGTTCTGTTCAATCACCCTCCATATTTCCAAACTTCAAATATGAACTAGAGAGCAAGGGTGAATAATAGCATTCAGAAAATTCAAGGAATGTTAACCACAGTAGAGTTCCTGGACATGGACTTCAAACCGGAATTTGGCCAAGGCTGGAAAAGGGACTAACTATCTCTCTATAGTATTTATTCAAGTTCTCAAAATGAGATTCTTAGGCTAAATGTGGGAGAATTGTTTGAATTACTATAAACCAATCTCAAAATCAACGGGTAGAAAAGAACAAGTTAAACAGAACAAATTAAAATTAGGATTTTTTTCTCCTGGAAGCCAATATATTTTGTTAGTTTATTTCAATGAAATGATTATTGAGTTTTCTCTACATGCTAGGCATTCTTCTTAGCTACAATGCTGAAGAAAACTATATTGCTTTAACTAATCCTTTGTACAAGTCTAGGAGATGAACATTGTTATTACCCACCTCATTTTAGAGGTAAGGACATTTAGATACAGAAAGCTGGATTGACTTGCCAAAGATCACTCAAACAGGGAATGGTCCAGCTGAAGCAGACTTTTTCCTATAAAAATGAGTAAAAGAACTACAAGCCAAATAGACATTCTGAATCTCAGAGAATATTACCTGCACTATGTTAAAAATTGTCAGTTCTCCTTTGAAATAGACTGAAGTAAGTAGGAAACATCATATGAATTTATTTTCATAAATTCACTAACATATACACATGAATAAATTATCAGTAAAGTGGCTAATTAAAATAAGTAATAAATGAATATATACACAATATTCTCTGAACTTTAACTCGAATAAAGTGGAAAGCATATTGAGAAAAATAAAATTAGCAATTCAGAAGAACATGTGAGACACTTATAAAACTTAAAAAAAGCAGTAAAATAATTTAAAATGAGAAAAATAAAATAAAGCACATGAAGAATAAATTCCTGAAGTTTAATTTAACTGTATAAAAATAGTGGAGCATAACTAATCATCTAATTATTGGAAAATTATTTAATAAAATAAAATCACATTCTGAAATATGAGAGTGTTAAATTTTAAAAATCACTAAAATTAAACCTGTATTTACATCTATATTGTCTGGAGAGATGACTTAGTGGGTAAAGGCACTTGCCTTTAAGCTGAAGAGCTGACTTCAGTTCATGAGACCTACATGGTGGAACTAGCAAACAGATCCCCAAGAAGTTGTCCTCTGCTCTGTATACATGTGCTGTGGCACGCACATCTATACAAAGAAAACAATACTCAAAAATATAAAAATATGTAATTTATTTTTTAAGATAAAAATAAAGACATGGTGGTTAAGGCCAATGCTACATGAGAGTTCTTCTTGGATAAATATGCAGAAGAAAGAAGTTCCTCACAGCATGAGACTTCAGAAACTACTTGTAAAATATATCTATAGAGAAAGAGGTCGATGAGGAAATTCCAGGAAAAGAGAGGCATCAAAGAAGGAGCTAATGTGAACTTGCTTAGCTGGTGCTCAGCAGGGCAGCTGGCAGTACTGGGTCTTGGGGCTCAAAAGTCAATAGAGCTTCAGATCTTCCAAATTTAAGAATCTGGTTGATTATTCACCAGCAGAAACAGGTTAGGTTTCTTAGGAGATGCAAAGCAGGCAGTCTCAAAGTAGCTAAAATTTCATGAAGGTGATTCATGCAAAGAATTAGATGGGTCAAAATTTGAGATCATTATCAGTGGACTTCTGAACCAGAACATTCCAGCTTGCAATGAAGGAAGAGCCTAGAGATCAGTCCACAGGATCATGTTTGGCCTTTTATACAACAATTGCATCAGATTTAGTATGTATGTACATACATACAAATATTCTATCTGAATATATACAATATATACCTTTTAATGCTGATATTTGTGATATTCAACAACAAAACTACCCAAACACAATTGTTATACATCACCATTAAAAATGAGATTTGAATATTAATTTCACCTCAAAGAGACAATTCAAGTAAACAAAAGCACTGTTTAGACAAGTTATTAGTTAAACATTTTTACCAATTACAAATATATATTTTGTTAGATATAGACATATTTTGGTTAGATAAAAGTCATTTTAGTTTATAACAAATGGACAAAAGAATAGACTACTGACATGACTTTCAGAGAAAGTTCTAATTATTTTTTTCTCTCCCATTCTTATTTTTATTCTTGTTTCCTTAGAATTACTTTGGCATAGCTTCCAGGGAAAAATCTACAGAAGTCCATATTATTGATGTTATATCAGCTGACTTGAGTACTAACAATGTGAACCATGAATATAACCACATAAAACACAAATGGCATTAATGTCCTGGGGGTAGAGGGAGAAAGTAATAAATAACAACTTTAAAGCTGTGGGAAATGGAAATAAAATATCATTCTAATAAATTAACAAACAGGACCTAACAGACTTATAAAAATGCAAAACACTAGGCACCTTGAATGAAGTTAATAAAAACCAGAGAGGAAATATTTTATTAAGAAGCTGTTAAAAGTGAAAAAAAAAATATTTAGAAAACTGTGATCTGAAAACATGATCTGAAATAAAATAATAGTAATAGGATGGCTGATAAAGAAGGAAATATTGGGTATCTTAGTTCAAACTATCCAAGTGACGTTAAAAAATGTCTCTTAAATGATAAATACATGCAGCCAATGCTCTTATTTTAAAGAAGTTCAAAGTACATGAACAAGAAATAATATAATGTACTCTTGTTTTATCTCATTGTAATTATGGTTGTGTCTGTCTTATGGACTATAAGCTTTCTAATAGAGAAACTACATTGATAGTCTGTCTCGTTTAGTTCTAACAATTGTCTGGTGACATTTGTGGGGAATGAAGTCAGGAATCACATGCAATTGCTTAAAAGTAGTACAGGGTATCTGGTCTTATGCTGAGGTTCTTGATCCATTTGGAGTTGAGTTTTATTGGAGGTAATAAATATGGATCTATTTTCATTTTTATACATACATCTATCTAGTTTGACCACACAAGTTGTTGCTGAGGCTATCTTTTCTCCAGTGTGTGGTTTTTATTTCTTTATCAAAGCTGTGATGTCCATACATGCTAGATGCACAGTTAGGTATCTATAGGTGGTAAGTATGTGGAGTGATGTCAGGGTCTTCAGTTCTATTCCATTTATTAACATGTCTGCCTTCACGCCAATATTATGCTGTTACAATTAGTAGGGATTTTTAATAGAGCATGAAATCTGGGAGGATAATATCTTCAGCAGTTCTTTTATTGTTCAGTTACATTCTAACTACCCTGGGTGTTTTATTGTCTTGGAATTTTAGTGGGGATTTCACTGAATCTCTAAATTGCTTTTGGTGGGATGACCATTTTCACAATCTTAATCAAACTGATCCATGAATATGGAGGTGGAAGGATCTTTTCATTGTCTTATGTCTTCTTCAATTATTTTCTTCAACATCTTAACTCTAAGTGTTTCTCTCACTTGGCTAGAATTATTCTTAGACAACTTTTGAGGTGATTGTGGTACTATTCACATTGTGCTTGTTATTTACATAAAGGAATGCTAGCAATTGATGTGTTAATTTTAATTTTGCTACTTTGCTGAAAGTGTTTATTGGCTACAGAAGCTTCCTGGTGAAATTCATCAGAGTCTTTTATGAATAAAATCATATTGTGTACAAATAAAAATAATGTGACTTATTCTTTTTCTGTTTGTGTCATCTTGATCTAATTCAGTTGTCTTATTGCTCTGTGATTTCAAGTATAACACTGAACAGGTATGGAGTGATTGGACATCTTTGTTGAATTTCTGATTTTAATGGAAATGTTTTAAGTTTCTCAACATTTGAATGATATTGGTTACGGATTACTATAAATTGCCTTTATTATGTTGAGGTCTACCCCTTGTATCTCTACTGACTCCAGGACTTTTATCATGAAGGGATGTTGGATTTTGCCAAATACAAAGAACCTTCTTGACAAGATCCTGATAGTGCATGCTTTAAAACTATTAATAAATGGGATTTTATAAAGATAAAAAAGATTCTGTACAAAAAGGACATCATGATTTCTGCAAAGTAGCAACATATGGAATTGAAAATATATACATAAATTTTACATCTGAAGGTTAGTATCTAGAATATACAAGGAACTAAAAACATAGTACATCAAGTAAACCCATAACCCAATTTTAAAATGTGATACAAAACTAAAAATAGAGTCCTCAAAAGATAAGACTAATGGCTGAGATAATCTTTAAAAGAATGTTCAACATCCTCAGCTAATGAGAAAATACAAGCAAAAAGTACTTTAAATTTTCATCTAGACCAGTTATAATGGTCAAGAACAATAAAACAATGGCAGCAAATGCTAGTGAAGATGTGGGGAAGGGGAACACTTATTCATTGCTAGTGAGTATACAAACCAGTACAGCCACTGTGGAAATTAATATGGAAGTTGCTAAAAAAGGTAAAAATTAATCTACCACAGTATCCAGATATACTACTCTTGGATACATATCCAAAGGACTCTACATCTTACTACAAAGATACTTGTTCATCCATATCCTTGCTGCTCCATTCATAATAGTCAGAAATTGGATATAGCCAGGATGTCAATCAATTGATGAATGGATAATGAAAATGTGGTAGATTTATACAATAGAATATTAGTCAGCTGTTAAGAAAAATGAAAATTTTCAGGTAAATGGACAAAGCTAGAAACAATCAACCTGAGAGATGTAGCCAAGACCCAGAAAACAAAGATTGCATGTTTTCTCTCATATGTGGATATTAGCTGTTAAACTTTAGAAGTGTGTGTTTAATCTAAAATAGCCACATAGGTTAGGTAGCTCATAAGGGATCAGGGGAAGAGGAGGGGATCTTGCAATAAAAGGGAAAGAGAGCACAGTGTTATTAAGGGATAAAGATGTAACTAGACTAGGAAGATTAAATGGGGAGGGGATGGGAGAATAAGGTAAAAGAAGGAATATGAGGAGGGCTAACTAACACTAAAAGCCTTTGGACAAGCCATATGGATACCTACTGTGATACTCTGAATGTTGGCCCCCATAAGCTCACAGGGAGTAGCATTATTAAGAGACATGGCCTTGTTGGAGGTAATGTGTCACTGTGAGGGCTGGCTTCGAGGTCTCCTATGCTCAAGCTACACCCAGTGTCTCAGACAACTTACTGTTCCCTGTGGGTGAAGATACAGGACTCTCAACTACTTCTCTAGCACCATGTCTGCCTGCACGCCACCATGTTGCACCATGATAATAATGGAATAATCCTCTGAAAATGTAAGCCACCCCAATTAATGTTTTTCTTTGGAAGAGTTGCCATGGTCATGATGTCTCTTCACAATAATAGAAACCCTAACTAAGCACCTACTATTGTAGATATGGTACCAAGTATAACACACAATACCATGAGTAGGTTATATGTCTAACTAAAAAGGTCCTGTAGCACCCCCACCTCAAGTATTAAAGACTATTACCAGTGCTTTTGGTTACACTCCACAACCCAATGGCAAGGGCCTATTTCTGGGGGCTGGGGTCTTACTTTAACATGAAAAAAATCTAGCTGGTGCCCAGATGGAAGCTTCAACTCCTACTGATTAGCAATCATAGTGATAGGACATATTCTACAAGTGACTAGAGAAGAGAAGTAACGGTCAATGTCCATCACCTATGAATACTGTGATCCACCTACAGTGAACTGCCTGCAATAGCGGCACAAATATTATGGATGTGATCGATCACTTCTTGATTGGATTTAAGGCCACACCATGAGATGGAAAACACATCTGACACTGTTTATGAGGCCGAATACTTGAGACTGCATAGGTCATGCTCCATAGAGAAAATCCTCTTGCTGATATTTTGCTAAATGTACACAGTGACAAAACAACTCCTAATGATAGATTGCTCTGTCCAGTGAACTGCTCAACCCTCCCCAGAGAGGCTTTTTCTTGCAGTAGGTGCTAATTAACATGGAAACTGGACAATGTGCAGAGTGGAAGACTAGGAGCACTTCATCCTAAATAGGCTGTGTTTATCACACCTTTCCCTTAGAACTCAGAGATCTGCGTGGAAGAGACGCTAAAAGATTGTGAGGGTCACAGGTGATGAGTCAAGGAAACGGTATCTTCCAGACATAACAGAGCTCATGCAAATCTGAACCCACAGAGACTGTTAGCATTCACAAGAATCACATAAATTCAAGTCAGACAAAAATCCTAGCAAGAAGATGAAGTGAGCACAAAGTCCAATCCCTAATCAAGAAGCTTTTCTAATTGTCATCTGTGGATAGAAAGAAAATCAGTTTTCTCCAACAGAATGACACTTGGTATAGCAACCACACTCCAGGGAATGCATCATTCTCAGTTTCGTTCAACACAAAACATACTCCAGGTATTTTAGAGTGCTTTGTAGTTGTTGTTGTTGTTGTTGTTGTTGTTGTTGTTGTTGTTGTTACAGCTATGTGATTTCTGTCTTTCATTTTGGTTTTTGAGAGAGAGACGGAGAAAGAGAGAGAACATGAAGTTGAGTGGGTAAGAAGATGGGGAGGATCTGAGGAAAGGGAAAGAATGTGATCAAAATATATTATACAAAAAGGTTTAATAACCTTATAAAAGTAGCAATAATAACTAAATAAAAATTTCCTCAAAGAACACGACTTTATATTCCTTCTCTCCTACAAGCATGAACCCAGACCTCAGCAGGTATCAGTGGGGCTCTCCCCTGGATTCTTATTCTTCCTCAAGCATAAATCCAGGCTTAGCCAAATAACACTACTATGGAAAGAGTCTTTCACCATCTCATAACCCTCTCATTCTGAATTAAAGTTTGCCAATGCCAAATTTGCTCATATTTTCTTCTTCTCCAAATAGAAATGCTTCATTATGTAGGGACTGGAGGAATGTTATATAGTTCCTACTCTAAAACAGAGCAAGCAAGGACCTGGTTAAAACTTCAAAATGAAGCATAAACTCCAACGGTCATATCCCAAACCAACTCAGAAACAGTAAGTTGAAAACTTAGTAGTTGTCTCAGTTAGGGTTTCTACTGCTCGGAAGAACTGGGGCTGGCTTACTGGTGCAGAGATTTAGTCCATTATCATCATGGCTGGAAGCATGGAGATGTACAGGCAGACATGTTTCTACAGTGGGAGCTGAGAGTTCTACAACTGGATCTGCAGGCAGCAGGAAGAGAGATTGACACCAGATCTGTCTGGAGCCTCTGAAACCCCCAAGCCCACCTCCAGTGACACACTTCCTCAAACAAGGCCACACTCATTCCGTCAAGGCCACATCCCCAGCAATGCCACTCTCTATGAGGCTGTGGGAGTCATTTTCATTGAGACCACCACAGTAGTCTATGTGCAATCTTACATTGTCAAGGCCCTTTCCAAGGTCTTTTGTGATATAGAGAAGGAAGCAGTGTTGCATTTCTCAATATCCCCTACCCTAGTTGACTTTGGGTTTGAGTATTGCAATGTGGGGCACTGCCATAAGATTTAGAAAGCAAAGACTCCTTTGGAGAGTTGAGGCAGTTAAGGTAAGTTGGATGGAAAGATATTGGTTTCATACTACATTGTTCATATTTGTTTTTTCAAACGAACCTTTCACTATTGAAGACTTAAGAGAATTTCTGTGAATTATCCACAGATTCTAGAAAATTAAAGTGGGAGCCTGGCAAATGATTACAAAGTACCTGAAATATTGAATTTTTAATACTTCAGACTGGGATCATTAGGGAAAATCTTCTTGATATTTGCCCTCTTGCCTTTCTTTTATCAGTTGTTTCTGTAGTAAACTTTGTCTCCAAATCTCAGAGGGGATGAATAATTAAGTGAATAATTTCAGACACTGCCACTGTGTCTGCCACCTCCAGTGTTGAGAACAGATGTAAAGCAAGAGTAGAGATCTCATGTGGTTTTATTTATTTCTAAAATAACAGCTAATTTAAAGTTACTTGTCTGAGCAGTAAAGAGTTCCATATCTTTACTGTTTCATGGGTTTCTAAGAACAGAATCTAGTAACAGTAACAGGATGTAAGTTCACGTAAGGTAAATTTCCTTTGTATTCCTCACCCCTTTGGAGAAAAAGAGCACATAACTGACTTCTTACTCAGTATTTCAATTGCATATAATTCTGATGCAGATAAGCATTTCTCCACTTATAACTGTTATTTCCCAGACTCAAAGACACTTTTTTTAATCAATATTATTATTACACACTTCACCCTGAATCAAAGCAGGTGTTTAACATTTTAGGTTTTTTCTTTGCTTTCATTATCCTCTGAAGTTTATAGAGATGTAAGTAGATTATAAATACTTACATACTAACAAATACAAGGAATTTTTATGCTATAGTTCTTAAAATTATGGTGTTTATGAATTATAAATACAATTACAAATGCTATTGGCAGAAATGCAAAGTGAGAAATTCTGTTTGGAACTGAAGTATACTTTTATATTGTCCCCTCACCTCCAGTTTCTGCCCTATTCCAGGTTTTTTTTTTTTTCCAGATTTTATTTTCCAGAGAAGTAGGATATCCTGAGATTCAGATCTGAGACAATGTAAGCAAAAGATAATATTCTTTCAGGCCCAATCTCTCACAGACTCTCAATGTTTTGTGTTAAATACAGAGGACTCAATGGGATCCCTGAGGTCCCAGGAGTTGGTAGAATGACCATGAAATGAAACCTCCAACTGACACATATGGAATGATTACAAAAACAGGAAGAAATTGATCTTTTGTTAAGGCACTGAGATTTGAGGAGTTAATGATTAAGAGTATATTGGACTAATCTGTGGGGAGTCCTGGCCCCACCTTTCCCAGGGTACTCTTGAGGAGAGAGGGATGAGAAACTTGTAGATTGAATGATAGGCCTAACCAACAAAAGGAAAGACAGAAACACAGGATAGCTTCGGGAGGATCTGGGTCAATACTCAATGGCCCAGAACTTTATTCAAAAGGGATTTTTATAAGAATGCCCAGGGTCGAGGCAAAAGACCTCTCCCTTTCTAGATACAGCCAAGTGTAGACCCTTGCAAACACCTGGTACCCAGGCCCATGGTTCAATCATCATCTTACATAGCCCTGCTGGTAAAGCAAGCTCAGATCACACAAGGAAACCTCTGTGGGCTCCCAACCTAATTTGATTGAATATGTCAACTAAATCTATCCCATGTCCAATAGTTTTCTACACAATAGGATATTCTAGAATGAATGTTTTAGAGTGATTTTAAAAGGTACGTGTGTGTGTGTGTGTGTGTGTGTGTGTGTGTGTGTGTGTGTGTGTGACATTTACTAGTTAGGATAAGTGTGCACTGTTTTTGTGAATGTCTGTATATATGCACACAAAATATGCTTTCAAAAAATTGTTATTGATCCAAGCAGTGGTAGGGCATGCCTTTAATCCCAACACTTTGGAGGCAGAGGCATGCAGATCTCAGTGAGTTCGAGGCCAGCCTGGTCTACAAAGTGAGTTTCAGGACAGCCAGGACTGCACAGAGAAACAGTGTCTTGAAAGAAAAAATGTTATTGGGACTGGCAATACACCACTATGGGTAAAGGCTTTGCTGCCAAGCCTGGACATGAGTCCAATTCTCCAGAAAACACATGTAGAAGGGAAGAACTGACTTCCAGAAATGTATCCTCCAACTTCCACACATGCAGCACAGCTTATGCCCTTCCCCTTGTCTCAAAAAATAATAAAATAAATAAATGCAAAAACTTTAAGTTGTCATGACACAATAGTATCTGGTAAAAATAAATCATTAATGTCAGTCAGAAATAAAGGTGTCAACTGTGAAACAGAGTTTGCATTATTCTGGCTTTTAAATGATATGTAGAGAAGTTTCCTTTCCCTGTATATGAAAAGCCAAGAGCTATATTGTATCCCCTATTCAGTACCATGGTACAAGCTATAATATATTACTCAAAAAAATCTCATTGTCAATCCAAATTTTTGAAACTGCTTCTGGTTTTCCATTTGGATGTGAGAAGTACATTATGTCAATGACATTATTCTATACTGTGATTTGCAAACCAAAAATGGGATCCATTACCAAAATGAAAGACGCTCCAGTGAAAGATGGGATGCTGTTAATGCTATGTGCATATAGAAAATGTACATAAACATCCTTACATTGCATAATTGAGACTCATCCATAGTCATCCTAAGATGCTCAAAAACATGTGTATTTACTGTTCACTAGGCATTATGAGGTATTTTCACACTCTGTGGTATGTCAGATTTGGCTTCATGCTTGGGAAAATATGGACCCTTAAGGCTCTATTGACATTTGGAAAAAAACAATCTGTCTTCATAGAGCACCATCTGTTTACCGTATTGTCTATCAAAAAGATACAGCATCCATTATGTTGTGAACAATCACATAAGAAGTCATTGCATCTTTTTTTTTTTTAGTAGTTGAGTAGCATAAAAAATCAGTTTGCTATAAAGTAGGCTCAATTTCCACTTTGAAAACAATTATGGAAACTTGATTTCCAGTTTTCAGAATCTAAATTATTTCCCAATTTTTTTACATTTTTATATTCACAAACATTTTCATGGTCAAAATTTATCTTGTATATGATAACCAAAAACCAGAATAATTTCATATCTTGTTTTTCTGAGCATTTGAAATTATGAAAGATGCCCAAAAAGGATTTGACAGTAGTGTTGCACACTAAAACCCCAGAAATAGCAGAGAGATGACTTAGTGCTTAAGAGCACCTGCCCTCCTTGCAGAGGACCAGAGTTTGGCTCCAATCACCCACCTGGCGGCTTAAAACTGTATATAATGCCAGTATCAGGGAGTCTGATGCTTTCTTCTGGCACCAGACATGCACATGGTGCATATACATTCATTTAGGCAGTACACTCATACACATAAAATAAAAGAATAAATAAATCTTAAAAACCCCAGTCAATGATCTTCAATGCCTTTTATATAAAACAGGCAAATAGTGTCTGCACATAACTGGAGAAAAACTGATGGCTCATCTAACACAAATTGGGATTTTGAAGAAAACATAAAGACATTGAGACAAGTAGGTTATTGGCTTCCTATCTTGTTTTGGCATAAGCAAAGCCCAATTTAAAAAAAAAAAAAAAAAAACTATGAAAATCTAGTCTGCTATTTTAGAGGACAAAAGCAATATAAGTCCTGCTGTGTATGAACATAAAAGAAAATGGCTATCTGACTCAGTAAAAAGTTGAATTAACTCTAGAAATACTCCTTTTAAATGAGTTTGTTTCTTTTCACCCACCCCTGAGTTTTTAAAGCTGAGATCACCTATGTACAAGCTTGAGAATATGTTTAAATAGGAATGAGGCCTACTGAAGCTTACTATCCAGTATGGATGGCAAAGAGACATAACTTCATAGAATCCCAGTTAGGTCTACTCCCCATTTTGCTTTGGTTTGGTTTGGCTTAGTTTAGTTTTTTGTTGTCATTGTTTTCCAAGATGTGGTTTCTCTGTGTAGCACTGGCTGTCCTGAAACTCAATCTGTAGACCAAACTGGCCTCAAACTCACAGACATTAGCCTGCTTCTGCTTCTCTAGTGCTGAGGTTAAAGGTGTATACCAGCACCACCTGGCTGCTTCCCACAACAGCAACAAAAAAATCACATTTTGGAGGGGTTACAAATCAGTATTTAAATGTATCTATAAAGACACACTTAAATGCTAAAGCAAACAGTGACACTTTAATATTACCATGTCCTTTCATCATGGAGAGGTGAGGATAATAACAAATCCATGAAGAAACAGGATAGAAACACTATAAACTAAGGAAACATAAAAGTCCATTTAACAACCTCGTTAAATTTAGATAATGATATGCTGTAATTAGATATCCTGGTATTCTGTGGCTTATATGTTAAAATTAATAAAATAATTAAATCTTTTGTTAAAAACTAACAAAAAGAGAAAAGGAATATCCAATTGCTTAAAAGTAATGCACTAAAAAAATGCTCTGTAACATGAGCCATAAAAAACTGAAAAATATACAATTTAGTTTCTGTCTGCAATTGAACATCTAAGAGTAGATGTTGCTGGCTCTGCAGCTGGGGTTCTGTTGTCTCTGATCCTGGGGACAGTGGATGGGCAGGCGCAGAACCAAAGACACAGGCTCTGGTAGAATGCAAGCAATCTTGTTTATTAAACAAAGGGCTAAGGTATTTATGTGTGTACTTTTTGGCGGGCTCTACTTCCAGCTGCCATTGTGTTTCTTGTTTGGCACTGGGTCTTACATCAGCAGTTGTCATCTTGGGGGTCCGATTTCAGTATCCTCTGGGTCAGGATACTATTGTGCATGTCACAGTTCTTTGTTTGAATAAGGCATGGCCCAGTGCTTTTGGCCTTACCCACCTCAAGTAGACACTAAGGGACTAGAGAGATGGCTTGGTAGTTAAGAGCCAATCCCAATAAGGAGGGCAGGGAATCAAAAAGTAAAGAAGATAGGAAAGTTTGAGATTAGGAGGTCAAGCACAAGCTGTGGTTCACACCAAGCAAAGTCACTAAGAAGGGCAGCATCTTCTATACAGTTTGCAGGGGGAAATGGGACAAAGTCAGCAGAAAGCTAATCAAGTAATGTTAAAGGAAGGGGACACAGGATATCTCACATGCATCACAGATTGAGCACACAGGCCTTAGGGCTCATCCCAGTCTCTATGGGGGGAAATCCAGGTTCCCAGGAACAAAAGCTTAACTCCTTTGAGGCTCTAGTCCCTACACCAGACAGCACCTTCCCAAGTCTGACCTGTGTAAGGACACAAGACCAGCATTCTCTTTGTTCATTCACTGGAGCCTCTGGAAGAGCCTCAGATTAGACGGGCTCCAACACAAGAGGGTAGACTTTGAACTGGAGCGGTGGGAATATACCCAATTGTAACAGGAATTACAAAAAGAAATGTGAAAATGTTAATAATGGTTTTGCAAGCATAATGTTTAACTGGAGGAAGCTAGAAGCAGGTGCATATGACATGGTTGTATTAACACAAAAAGAGAAGTAGATATATCACTAAGCAGTGGTGGTATGCTAATGAACTGAATATTTAACATAACAACTACGTCAATCTGTATAATATTTAGAATTTGATTATAAATCAAAAATCTAGGATATCTAAGCAAATTTGGACAAAAACAAAGATGGAATAAGTTGCCCTTACATATATAGCATTTCTAATCAAGATTTATTTTCTGATTATATTATGATGAAATTTGTACATGGGAAAAAGACATACAAACAGACTAATTCAATCTAATAAGTCTTTCTAAAGGAAAAGAGATGTAGAATAAATACAGCATCCTTTGCTTGAGAGCATAGGATGAGCCACACACAAAATGAAGCTGAGAAAATTGATTATCTATATAAAAAATAAAACAACTTGAAGTATATTCTTACCACACTGAAAAAATCATGTTCTTATTAATTAAATACCTAACACTAAAACTTTTAATTTTAAAAGATTCAAAAGCCTATTATTCCCTATATTTGTAGCAGAATTTCTTAACACATGAAATTCATAAAAACTTAATGAAACTATGAATACACTTGGAGAGATGGCTCAGTGTTTAAAGTGCTTATCTCCAAGCACAGGTGTGTATACCAGAACTCAAATTCCCAGAATTCAATTTTAGAAATGCCAAAGCTACAGTGTCATGTCTGTAAATCCAACCTGGAAAGGCAGAGACAGGGAATCCCCAGAGCAAACTTCCTGCTAAGACCAGTCATTCTGGAGAGCTCTATCTCTGCCTTCTCAAGACCAAGAAAAAGATGAGTCCCTTAATTATTATTATCCCCAAATAATGCAACTTACCATTCAAAATGTCAATGGACACAGACTAAACATAAAAATAAAAACCTGGGCTTAAGTAACCAGGAAAGAGGCACAGTAAAAAAAAGACAGAAAGAAAAAAAGTTATAGGAAAATTGAAATATTCCATTTGTAAATGTCATTCCCCAGGCTATCCCATACTGCTAAACCCAAATTTCAAGCTCTGCCCTACTATGCTGAGGTACCACAAGCCCTATCTTGGATAGTTTAAGAGAAGAAACACAAAAGAAGAACTTTTATCCAGGTGGAGCACTAATATGACCCTTCTCCTGCTCTTTGTAGTTTAGTGTAAAGGAAGCCGAGGGAGAGTTAGGTTTCAGCACTACTAAACGTTAAATCCACATCTCTTGCACACAGTGTCTCAGGAGATCATTTGGGAAACAGGAAGAATCTTCTGCCACCCTGGATGACATCAGCAGAGTTCTACTGCAATTTTACTTTCCATACCAGCATTTCCATAATGACTACTTATATCATTAGGCATGCCACAGACAAGCTGAGGAATCCCATCTCTGGGAAAATAGAGGAAATCTTTTGTTTTCATGATGCTAGAAGTGACCTGCTTCTCAGGAAAAGACTCAGTTAATAGCCTGAGTGATGAAAATATGCAAAATGTGCAGTCTTTACCCAAGCAGCACTTACAACAAGAAGCACTTACCCTAAGGGGGAGGTACAACTAACAGACTGAGATGACACAGATGTCACACTCTGACCAGGATTTTTATCACACAAACAGAGCATTCAAAGATGACCCCCAATAGATACTTTAAAACTAACATTGATAAAACAGATGTATTAAATTGACATCAATAGATACATTAAAAGTTAGAGCAGACAGTAGAAAGATGTATTGAACTTGAACAGAGGAAACATAATTCAATCTACATAATAGACAGAAATTCATGCATGAAAACGAACAAGTCTCAGGAACCTGAGAAGCTATAGAAAAGGATTTAGCATTTATATGACGGAAGTGCCAGGGGGTGAATTTGAACTATTATTCAATACAACAAAACGTGATCTAAGATATTACAAATTCAAAATACTGAGAAAGCCCCTGATAGATGATATTGCCAAATTGACAAGCCATAGAATCACCCCTAAGAAAAGCCTCTGGGTATGTCTGTGTGGGAGTTTCTAGATTAGATTAAGTGAACCGGAAGAATGGAGGTAACAACATCTTGAGGGCCTGAGGCTCAGACTGAGTAAGAGGAATAAAGTAACCTGAGAGCCAGATTTCATCAGACTGTTTCCTGACTGTAAACACAGTGTGACTAGATGCTTCAAGCTCCTTCTTGCTGTGATGGACTGTCCCTTCTATGAGTCACAATAAAGCCATCTTCCCTTAAATTGCTCCTGTTGGGGATTTTGTCATAGAAACAGAGGAAGTCAGTAAAACAACTCCATGACTAACAATCAAGAAAGTTCATGCAGAGATACATCGTTACTTAATTCCATGGGAAAATAATTCCATGCAGACACATCTCAAGGAATATTCTATACAAATTAAACATGTCAAATACAAAGACAAGAAAGCAAGGAATCTTGAGAGTATCCAGCAAGAAACAACTCCACACAGAACAAATTTAGTGTCATTTGAGAAGAAAGATGTAGGATACCATTTTCCAAATACTGAAAAAAAAAAAAACTGTCAATACAAAATTGAAATTGCAATGAATTTAATATTCTTCAAGAGTTAAGAGAAACTCAAACCTTCAGAAATGAATTAAAACCACACCTGTGTAGGGCTGAGGATTTAGCTCAGTGATAGAGTGCTCACCTAGCAAGTGCAAGGCCCTGGATTCAATCTTCAACTCAAAACAAAACAAAACAAAACAAAACAAAAACAAAAACCACCTGTGAGACTGTGGAGAGAACTAATTGGACTCAGTGGATATATATGTGTGTGTTTGTGTGTGTGCGCCATGGAGTTGGGAGGAAGACGTGTTGGGAGTAATGTATTGCTAGTTGGTAGTCAATAAAATGAGATCAATAATTATTTTATTTTAAGTAAATCTTGTCTAGTATCACAAGTTGCAGCTAGAAGGTTACCATCTCAAAAAACCAGCAATCCATGCAGCAGCTGAAGTAGTAACCTGACGTTCCTTACAGGTATCATAAAGGAAAATCTTAAGAGGGTTCTTACAATTTAACCTCACTATATTTTTATATCTTCTAGTCCCAAAGTTTTGTTCTCTTCACAGACTGTGTGGAAAGGCAACTCTACAGACAGTTTGGACCTTGGAGAACTGATTGCAACTTAAATACAAGTTTGTGGACTCTGCTTCACACAGTGGGAAGTATAATCTGTATGACGGAGTCCCAAACTGAAGACTACCACTAAACATGGAAGAAAGAGGCCAGCAGAACCACAGATCAGTGGGTAAAGGCACTTGCTGTGCAAGCTGGTGACCTAAGTTTGATCCCCAAAGCCCACATAAAGTTTAAGGGAGAATACTAACTCCACAACAGAGTCCTCTGACCTCTACATGTGTGCTGTGGCCAAAAGGCCTACACACGTCATATACAGAAACACATACAAACAAATTAATTTAAATAAGAGATATCCATATCAGAAAATTACAAATTGTAATACAGGAACATAAGAAATATGAAAAAGCAGGACAATGTAACTCTTCCAAAAATTCATAGCTCTCTTATAATTGAATATAAGGATATTAAACAGATGAAATGCTGGACAAATAATTCAAGATGGACAAATGTTTTTAAAATGGATGACTTCAATGAGGAGACAGTCTAGCTAAATGTAAGACAAAAGAGGATTAGAATTAGAAATTCAGCCAAGAGAAAGATTATAATGCAGCTTGTAAATAATAAATAAGGAGGAAATCTTGGAATTGGAAAACTTAATAAATAATATTTTTAATTCAGTGTAAAGCATCAACAACAGATTATTTCAAGCAAAAGAAAAATATGGATTCAAAAAAGTTGATAAATTATTACATTAAATTATTTGTTAAGAAAAATATAAAAATTATGACCTATAGACTAAAGACATGCAAAATCTATTCAACTGAACAATATCAGAAAATTTCACAAAAACAGGAAAAGGTAAAGAACCCATACAAGAAGCACTTAGAATTCCAATGAACATGACCAAAGTGAACTTATGCCTGAAACATTGCAGTTCAAATGCAAACAAGCAAAGTACAGAGAGCTGCAGATGAGAAGTCCTAAGTTACAGAGAAAAGAAAACCAGCAGACTTCCCAGCAGAGACCCTAAAAGCAAGGAGATCATGGAACAGGGTATTTCAAACCCAAAATGAACATAATTGCCAAGTGAGATTACTATATTCAGGAAAGTCAAATTTAAAACTTAGAGATAAATTTTTTAAAAATTCCAAGATCAACATTAATTAAAAAGCAACCCAGGACATGCAAGAAAACATGGCAGGTGATATTGGAGGTAAAACTGCACAAGGAAAAGGAAGAAAGGTATATACACAGAAGCTTGGAAAGCAGACAAACAGATGGGAATTATTAAAGAATTAAACATTATTAACTAGGCAAAACAACAAAATTCCCAGGTAATAAGGAAGGAAGAAAAGAACATGGAATACTTGAAATGATAGCTAACAAATAAATAGGGATAATAAGTATATACTTTCCAAAAATAACCCTAAATGATTTTACTCTCCTACTGAAAACTGTGGACTAGCTGATTTAAGTTAATAAAAATATACAAACATTTATTTTCTGGGGAGAAAAAAAAAATAAAGAAAATCTTAATCGATGTGTGTGATAGATAGTTTTATGTCAACTTGAAACAAGCTAAAGTCATCTGAGAGGAGGGAGCCTCAATTAGGAAAATGGCTGTAACAAGTGATTGATAGTGGAGGGCCCAGCCCATTGTGGGTGGTTCCATCTCTGGGCTTGTGGTCCTGGGTTCTATAAGAAAAGTTGAGCAAGCCATGAAGAGCAAGCACCCCTTCATGGCCTCCATCTCAGCTCCTGCCTCCAGGTTCCTGCCCTACTTGAATTTCTGCCCTACCTTCCTTTTTGTAATGAACTGTGATGTGAAGTGTAAGACAAATAAACCCTTGCCTCACCAAGTTTCTTTGGTCATGGTGTTTCATCACAGTAATAATCCTAACTAAAACAAATGCCAAAAGGGTAGACTGATAGCAAAGGGAAAGTATAAAAAGGGATGCCCCAAGAAAATGGAAATTCATAGAAAACAGGAATAGCTACATTCATATCTGGAAAATACATTTCAAAGAAAAATTAGAAGGATAAAATAGAACAGTATAAGTTAGTAAAGGGAATAGTGTATATGACTATAAAATAATTATAAATATGTATACCATATTCTGGCCCACACAAGTTCCTGTAAATATATAATAAACACTCTTGGACCCAATAGGTGAGCAACATTAATAGTGGGTGTCTTCAATATCTTCCTTTACTCAAAGGTCAAATCATCCAAACAAAAATTAAGAAATTTCAGGGTTAAACTGCATTGTAGATGAAATGAATTTAGCAGATATCTCTAGACTATTCCATCTAATAGCAGGAGAGGATGAATTCCTCTCAGCAGCCTATATAATACTCTCTAAAATATATCACATTACAGGTACAAGGATAAAACTTAACAAATACCCAAAAAAGGGGATTTTTGTATCTTCTCAGATCGTAATACAAAAGGTTATAGAGAATATTACATAGAGTCACATTTGTTTATTTATCTTCCTATTCACTTTAACATTTAGCTGATTTGCTTAGTTAATAAGAAACTTTTGAACAATTATTACATCATTAATTGAATCAAGAGATGAATACAAAACCCTCTAGAATGAATTGACAATGAATACAATACTTATCAGAACATTTGAAATATAGTAAATACAATCCTAAGAACAAAGTTTGTAGCTGAATACCCACATTAATAAACAAAAAGAAAATTTGATTAAATAAATAACCTAATATTATATCTCAAGGTTTCAAAACAAATTTAAAGGCATAAGAAAAGAATAAGTATTAACTATTGAAGCTTAGATTCACAGCATGGAAATCAAAAGGACAATGCTCAAAATCAGTGAAGGAAACGTAGGTTCTTTCAAATAACAACACATTTGACAAACACTTAACCAAATGAACCAAGTAAGAGAGAAGACAAATTTTCAAAACCAGAGAGAAGGAGAGAATATTATTGTGGTGATTTGCATGAGAATGACCCCCATATGCTCATATATTTAAATGCTCAGTCACCAGTTAGTCATGTTATTTGGGAAGGATTAGGATATGCGTCCCTGTTGGAGTAGGCATGGCCTTGTTACAGGATATGTATCACTGGGAGCAGTCTTTAAGACTTCAAAGTGCATGTCAGGCCCAGTTTCTCTTTTTCTCTGGCTAACATCAGCATATCTTTGTAGTTTGAGTTTTCCTGCCTGGCCCACAGTCAGGATAAAATCTCTCTCACCCACCAGGCCCATAGACGCTCAGAACCAACCAAATAAACACACAGAAACTTACATTGTTTAGAAACTGTATGGCCGTGGAAGGCTTCTTGTTATCTACTTTTTCTATCTTAAATTAACCCATTTCTATTAATCTATACTTTGCCACATGGCTCGTGGCTTACCAGTACCTTACATCTTGTCATGGCGACGGCTGGCGGTGTCTTTCCCCACCCAGCCTTCCACCTCCCAGAATTCTCTTCTCTCTTGTCCGGCCTATACTTCCTGCCTGGCCACTGGCCAATCAGAACTTTATTTACACAGAGCAATATCCACAGCTTTCAGCTACTTCTCCAGCTTCATGCCTGCCTATATGACACTGCATTCACCACCATAATGAAAATGGACTAACTCGCTGAAGTATAAACAATTTCCCACTAAACACTTTCTTCTGCAAGGTACTTTGGTCAAGATGCCTCTTTATGATGCTATAACAGGAAATAAAACATAAGTTGGTATCAGGGACTGGTATATTGCTGTGACAAGCCTGATCATCTGTTTGTTACAGACATACAGAAGAATGTGGTACTTTGAACTTGAAAAATAGTTGAATGCATTAAGTGAGCTTAATGGGCCATCTTAGTAGAAGCATGGAAGACTAATATTTAAGGACTGTGTGAACTATTCAGATCTGTCTCCAGAGGTTTCAGAGGTAAAGAATATTAGCAACGGGCTTGGAGACCATTCCTGTAACATTTTGTCAAAGAATGTGGCTGTTTTCTCCCTTGTCCTGAAAAATCCCCTTGAAAATAAAATGAAGCCTTTTGTTTGTTTGTTTGTTTTATTTAACCTCATTAGCAGAGAAAATTTCAAGACAACCTAGTATTGACTGTATTGGAAGGTTATTAGTGATCCCTCTAATGCAGGGCAAAAGAAGTAAAAAATGTACAATTGGAGAAGAAAAGGAGACCCAAGAAATGGAATGTTGGAGCCAAATCCTGTACTCAAGCAGATGAGAAGCTTAAAGAAAGGCCTGATGCTTAATGGAATAAATGGAGTGATGACCTCAAGGAAAAATCCACATCATTAATCCTGAAACACTTGAAAGAAAAAGGGTGAGGGATTCTCTGGGTCTAAAAAACAATAAAAAAGCTTATGCAAGTGTAATTTGGACCTGGGGGGTAGGGCAGGTTTTATCTCCAGCAATGCTGAGAATTTGGCAGGTTCAGCCATGTGATTCTGGCTTTAGAATCAAGGATATAAGAAAGTGCTTATAATGTCTTCCTCCATGGTTAAGGAAAGTAACTGAGACTAGGTGTTTGAAAGAAGTCCCTGCATGAAAGCCCAGAGAGGCCACTGTGTGAAGGTGAAGCCTGTAATGCATTGGAGACCCTGGGATGCTGGAGGTGAGAGAGCAATGGAATACCTGAAAAAGATAGCTGGGTGTGGAGCCAACCCAAGAAAGAGAAGTGTGTTGTAGTCAGCAAAGGAAGAAGCTAACAGCCATCTAAAAAACCCTTTGACATCAGACATGGAGTTGCAAGATTTGAAGTTTGCCATGCTGGTATTCAGTCTTGCTTGGATACAGTATTGCCTTAAGTCCCAGAAGTGACAGGACTTTTTGACATTTAAGCAGTTTTAAGACTGTAAAGGACCATGGGGAGTTTCGAAGTTGGACGGAATGAATGCATATTGCATTATGATGTGGCTACAAGCCTATGGGAAGACAGATGTTGGAATGTGGTGATTTGAATGAGACTGCCAGCCCCCAGAGTCTCATATGCTTAAATGTTTAGTCACCAGTAGTTGAACTGTTTGGAAAGGATTAGGAGGCATGGTCTTGGTGAAGTACATAGTACATGTAGGTGACTGGGATGGGCTTTGAGGTTTTAAAAGCTCATATACTAGGCCTAGTCTCTCTCTCTCTTTCTCTCCATATATATATATATATATGATAGATAGATAGAGAGATAGATAGAGAGAGAGATAGATAGATAGAGAGAGAGAGAGATAGATAGATAGATAGGCTGAATTTCTCAGCTGGTCTTCAGTATACTCTGGAATCCCAAAGAAGTGTGCTCTAATGCCCGTGAAGCAATGGACTTGCTAGCAAGGCAAAGGCAAGCAGGCAAAGAGCAAAGTTTCCTTTCTCCATGTCCTTATATAAGTTTCCAGCAGAAGCTTTGGCCCATAGTAAAGGTTTTCCCATCTTGAGATCTGGATTAGAGGTGTGTATCTTCTTACTTCAGAGGTCTAGATGAGAAAGGCATCTCTCTACTTCAAATTAAGTTATTTGTTGTTGTTGTTGTTGTTGTTGTTTAAAAAAAAAAAACAAAAACTCCCTCACAGGTGTATCCTCCATTTTGGATTGCAGTTCATTCTAGCTGTGGCTCATCTGACAGCCAAGGCTAACCATCACAGGTATTAATACAATTCAGAAGATTGTTCAGGAATATTTAGAAAAATTGTATTCTACTCTAGTAAAATATCAGGACAATGAAAGAATCAATTGCTGGGTACAAATAACCTACCAAAATTGAACTGAGAAGACAGAAAAAAACATACACACATAAACAATAAACAATAATTTTACATAGTAATAATAAGTCTCATGACATCAAAATGCCCAAGAACAGAAGGAGTCACTAATGGAGAAACCCTGAAAGGTTTTAGCAAACCAGAAGAAAAAAAATCCCAGTTCTAGAGTTCCCACAATAACAAACTTCACATTGTATTACAGAGACACAGTAACAAAAACAGTGGGGAACTAGCACAAAACAGTCATAGCAGACCAGTTAAATAAAGTAATAGATCCAGAGATAAATATACACAGTCGCAAATATCTGGTGTTTAACAAAATGATAAAAAAATGTCCTTTGAGAAAAGGTACACATTTTCTTTCTTTCTTTCTTTCTTTCTTCCTTTCTTTCTTTCTTTCTTTCTTTCTTTCTTTCTTTCTTTCTTTCTTTCTTTTTAAAAAAGCTCCTGTTTCATTTTACATACCAATCCCAGTTTACCCTCTGTCCCCTTCTCCCACAACCTCCACCTCCCTCATCCCACCCCATTCACTCCTCAGAAACAGTAAGACCTCCATTGGGGAGTCAACAAAGTCTGGCAAACTAAGTTGAGGCAGGATCAAGTCTCTCTCCCTCATGTCAAGGCTGAACAAGGTATCCCACACTAGGAAATGTGTTCCAAAAAGCCATTTCGTGTACCCAGGATACCAAACAGATATAGCTACATAACTGTCACCCACATTCACAGGGCTCAGTTCTGTCCCATGAATGTTCCCCACCTGACAGGCCAGAGTTCATGAGTTTCCACCAGCTTGGGTTAGTTGTCTCTGTGATGGGGTTAGCTTTCTCCATCCTGACCTTGACCTCACTTGCTCCTGTGACCTCTCCTCCTCTGTTTAACTGAAGTCTAGGGGTACAGCCCAGTGCTTTGTTGTGGATCACTGCATCTACTTCCATTGGTCTAAAATGACAATTAGGGTAGTCACTAATCTGATTATAGGGGAAGGTAAGTTCAGGCACTCTCACCATTATTGCTAGGAGTCTTAGCTGGTATCATCCTTGTAGATTCATGGGGATTTCCTTAGCACCAGGTTTCTTCCTAACCCTATAATAGTTCCCTCTACCAAGATATCACCTTCATTGCTTCCCCCTCTCAGTCCCTCCTGTTCCCATCCCCCATCCCTTCCCTTCTACTCCCCACTCCCTAGTTTACCCAGGAGATTTTAACTATTTTCCCTTCCTGGGGCCCGCCACGTGTGTGTATTCCACTTGGGGGCCTCCTTTTGACTTAGCTTCTCTGGGGTTGTGTATTATAGCCTGGATTTCCTTTGCTTTGTGTCTAATACCCATTTAAGAGTGAGTACAACATACCATGTTTACTTTTCTGAGTTTGGGTTACCTGACTCAAGATGATTCTTTCTAGTTCCATCCATGTACCTACAAATTTCATGAAGACAGCTTATGCTAGAGAGGATGTGGAGCAAGGGGAACTCTCCTCCACTGCTGGTGGGAACGCAAGTTTGTACAGCCACTTTAGAAATCAATATGGCGCTTCCTTAGAATATTGGGAATCCATCTCCCCCAAGAGCCAGTTGTAGCACTCTTGGGCATATACCCAAGGAAGCCTCAATCATACCACAAGGGCATTTGCTCAGCTATTTTCATATCAGCATTGTTTGTAATAGCCAGAACCTGGAAACAACCTAGATGCCCTTCAACTGAAGAATGGATAAAGGAAATATGGCACATATACACAATGGAGTACTACTCAGCAGAGAAAAACAATGACATCATGAGGTTTGCAGGCAAATGGATGGGTCTAGGAAAAATCATCCTGAGTGAGGTAACCCTGACTCAGAAGGACAAACATGGTATGTACTCACTCATAGGAGGATACTAGATATAAAACAAAGATGACTAGACTGCTACTCACAACTCAAGGGAGGCTACCTAGAAAACGAGGACACTAGGAAAGACACAGGGATCACCCAATGACAGAGAAATGGATGAGATCTACATGAACAACCTGGATGACAGTGGGAGTAATGAAGGGCAAGGTTTGAGGGAAAGAAAGCTTAGGGGAATAGGAAATCCCAGCTGGATCAAGAACAGAAAGGGAGAACAAGGAATAACAGACCATAATAAATGAAGACCACATGAGAACAGGAATAGGCAGAGTGCTGGAGAGGTCCCCAGAAATCCACAATGATATATCCTCTGTAGACTGCTGGCAATGGTAGAGAAAGCCTGATCTGACCTAGTCTGGTGATCAGATGGCCAAACACCCTAATGGTCGTGCTGGAACTCTTATCCAATAACTGATGGAAGTGGATGCAGAGATCCTCAGCCAGGCCCCAGGTGGAGCTCCAGGAGTCCAATTGTCTAGAAAGAGGAGGGACTGTAAGAGTGTGAATTGTTGAGACCAAGATTGGAGAGGCACAGGGACAAATCGAATGGAAGCCCCTGAACTATGAACCAAAGGCTGTGGAGCCCCCAGCTGGATCAGGCCCTCTAGATAAGTGAGACAATTGAATTGCTTGAACTGCTTAGGAGGCATCCAGGCTGTGGGACCGGGACCTGTCCTTAGTGCATGTGCTGGCTGTTTGGAACCTTGGGCTTACACAGGGACACTTTGCTCAACCTGGAAGGAGGGTACTGGACCTGCCTGTACTGAATCCACCAAGTTTAAATGAATCCCCAGAGGAGTCTTTGCCCTGGAGGAGATGGGAATGGAGGGGATGGGATAGGGGGACAGGTAGGGGTAGGGGCAGGAGGGGGGAGGACAGGGGAACCCATGGCTGATATGTAAAATTAAAACACAAATATAATAATAAAAAAATGGACTACAGAGCTAAACAGAGAATTCTTAACAGAAGAATCTCAAATGGCTGAAAAACATTTAAGGAAATGTTCAACATCCTTAGTCATCAGGGAAATGCAAATCAAAAGTACTCTGAGGTGCTATCTTACATTTGTCAGAATGGCTAAGATCAAAAACACTAAAGACAGCTTATGTTGCAGAGGATAAGGAGCAAGGGAAACACTCCTCCAAAGTTGGTGGGAGTGCAAACTTGAACAGCCACTTTGGAAATCAGTATGGCAGTTTCTCAGAAAATTGGAAATCAATCTCCCTCAAGACCCAGCTATATACCACACTTAGGCATATACCCAAGGAATGCTCAATCATTCCACAAGGACACATAATCAGCTATGTTCATAGCAGCATTATTTGTAATAGCCAGAACCTGGAAACAACCTAGATGCCCCTCAATCGAAGAATGGATAAGGAAAATGTGATACATTTATGCAATGGAGTATTACTCAGTGTTAAAAAGAAAAGGTACACATTTTCAACAAAAGGGGCTGATAAAACTGGAGAGACACTTTTAGAAAACTGAAACTACATCACATCTCTCACCCCATACAAAAGTTAACTCCAAGAGAACCAAATACTTTTGCAAAGAATGCCCTGAAAAGCCCAGGAAATAATAGCAATATTTATTAAATGGTATATCATCAAGTTAAAAGGCTACTGTACAGCAAGAAAGAAAAAGGGGGAAGGAGAGATGCTACGCCCACAGCTGTGACACCTGTGTAGCTGTAGCAAGTATGCCGCTGCGCTGGGGCCCAGCAGCTGAAGGGTTGAGGTAGGAGCTTCTCGGAGCGTGGCCTCAGGCGGTTCCCCCACAATCAGCAATCGTCATGCAGCCTGAGGATCCCAGGAAGCCCTGGAGAACCAAATGGCCTTGACGACAGTCCTTGTTGGCACTAATCATGATCTTTCTCTGTATGTCTTATCTGTGTCTTCTCCAGTTAACAGCACAACCAGTACAGGTCGGCACCAACATGACTGACCCAGGTCACCTGTACCCGGAGCACCTCCATTTATCAGACCAGTGTATAAGGAAGCTCAAAAGACTTCCTCAAATACATCTCTGGGGTCGTTCCTGTTTAGAGTAGAGCAGCGCGAGCTCTTGTCAGAAACAGCCAGAGAGCCCAAAAATGAAAGTAAAAATAAAAATGTTACGAGGGAATAAACATAGCATGCCAGACCCTTCTAGAGAGAAAGAGTTAGAGAAAATTCCCCAGCACACACTTCCCGGGGGGTATACACAGTACTTCTTAGGAGGGAGCTGGTGGACAGCCCCTAGGTGGACCCCCGAAGGTGGAAGTTACCTAGAGCCGCTCCCATATACAGGAAGTTATGATGAAGTTGGGAACAGATGGGTAAATTATGAAGAAACGGCTTGGAAAGCAAATGGGCATATTATAGTAAAAATATAACCCAGGCTGGCAAGAGTTTGGCTCCCCACAGATGTGGTCACTGGCGCGAGACAGATTTCACAAAATTCTGAGATCATGCCCTCAGACAATAGCCACAGTGAACTCCCGCTGCAGAAGTGATACACAAAAATAGATATGGATGTCTCTTGTTATTGTTTCTTGCTGATTCTGAGTAATTGTAAAAAATAATGGCCTGATGTAACCCCCTGCCAAGTTCCTTGATTGTAAAAGTATATAAGCATTGCCTATACAGAAGTAAAATTGCAGCAGCACATCAACACATGTGTCTGTCTGTCATTCTCCTCGCCGATTCCTGACTTCTCCTTGAGCCTTCTCCCTGGTTCTCCCGCAGTGGTGGTCTCCCTCTGGGTGGTCTGCGGCAGGTGGCGCCTCGAACAGGGACTTGAAGGACAGGTAATCTTTTCCCCCCTTTTTCTTTCCTCTTCAGAAGTCAGGTACGGTTCTTACCAGGGAGCTGCAGTCCCGCCGGTAAAGGATCACCGGTTAAGTGTAAGTAATCAAGGAGCCATGGGGCACGCATTGACTAAGAATGAGAAAATGCTGGTAACTATGATACAGCGTATGTTAACTAAATCAGGGTTTCGGACATCAGTTACAGATGTGGAGCAATTTATTGCCTTCTTAAAGAAGACCAGCCCTTGGTTCGTTGAGGAGGGATCATTGACTGTGGATGAATGGAAGAGAGTGGGGAAAGAGATGCGTAAATATGTACAGGTTAATGGCGAGAAAACTCTGCCTCCCCAAGCATTTCAATTATGGTTCCATTTAAGGGACCTCTTATCAGATACAACCCCATTTCAAGGACTTTGTAGGGAGACTGCCTCTGACCCGGGGGAATCCCCCATTTATGATGAAGTGGGTCCAGAGGATGGGGATGAGGAAGAGCTTATACCACTCACTGCCTCTGCTCCCCCCGTGCAGTATAGTACCAGGAAAATAAAGAAAAATGATGATGATTGGGGTCTTGATGATCAACAAGCAGAACAGGAATGGGAGGATGACTATAGAGATCATTCTGACAATCCTCGATCTCTTAAGGTAATTGGTGCTGCAGCCGGTCAGCGGCCCATGCCAAAGCCAAGAAATCACCCCCCTTTGCCTCCTGTTGGCTTCCAAGGAGCCATGGCCGAGGCTCGCAGGACGGGTGATGCCTCCTTTGGAATTTTCCCTGTCACAGAACTATGGGATGATGAGGGACCTGTATGGGAGCCTCTCCCCTTGAAGGTCTTGAAAGAATTACAATCTGCTGTAAAGAATGTTGGTGCTTCTGCTCCTTATACGCTGCAGATTGTGGATGTGGTTGCCAGTTCTTGGTTGACACCTTATGACTGGATGCAAACTGCAAAGGCCACTCTCAGTCCTGGAGACTATATTCTCTGGAGGACTGAATATGAAGACAAAAGTAGGGAGTCAGTGGTACAATCACTTAAGAAACGTGGGCCCAAGCCCACTATGGCAATGCTTATGGGGACAGAGGATTACGCCACCCCACAATCACAGACAAAGATACCTAGAGATATCTTGCAATTGATAACAACTAACGCCGTACAATCATGGCGAAAAATTCCCCCTCAGGGAACCAAGGGAGGAGCATTGGCTAGTATTAAACAAGGTACTGAAGAATCCTACCAGGATTTTATAGCTAGGCTTGAGGAAGCTGTCTCTAGAATGCTCCCCCCCTCAGAAGGGACGAGTATTCTATTGAAGCAGTTAGCATGGGAAAATGCCAATGCTCTATGTCAAGATCTGATTAGATCAATAAGAAAAACTGGAACCCTCCAGGACTACATAAAAGCATGTCAGGATGCCTCACCGGTTGTAGTGCAAGGAATGGCCTACGCCGCAGCCATGAAAGGACAGAGATTTAGCGCCTATATCAAACAGACATATGGGAATGGCAGGAAAACTGCCCAATCTCCAACTTGCTTTCAATGTGGAAAGGAAGGACATATGCAAAAAGAGTGCAGACAGGGAAACAGAGCCAGACCTAAAAAGGGGGCTCCTGGCCTATGCCCTCGCTGCAAGAGAGGAAAACATTGGAGAAACGAGTGTAAATCAAAGTTCCATAAGGATGGAACGCCCCTAGGAAAAGGGGGCTCTGATGATGAACAGGAAGAGACAAAAAACTAAGTCAGGGGTGTTCTCCTAACCCCGCAACAAAGGGAGAGGAGAGGAGGCAACAAGCACCTCATTCAGGGCTAGACCCTGAAGCTCCAGAGTTCACTGTTCATGATTTGCCTAGAGCAACTCCAGAAAGTGCAGGCTTGGATCTTGCTAGCACTAAGGACATGATACTGTCCAGATGGGATGGAATAGCTTTAGTTCCTACCAATGTAAGGGGCACTCTGCTGCCACAAACTGTGGGACTAGTCATTGGACGAAGTTCCAATTATCAAAAGAACTTTGAGGTTCTTCCAGGTGTAATTGATGCAGATACAGAAAATACTATTAAAGTTATGGTAAGGCCATCAGCAGAGACCATACAGATTCACAAAGGGCAGAGGTTGGCTCAGCTGATCCTCTTAC
Organism: Onychomys torridus; assembly: GCF_903995425.1. Taxonomy (NCBI): domain Eukaryota; kingdom Metazoa; phylum Chordata; class Mammalia; order Rodentia; family Cricetidae; genus Onychomys; species Onychomys torridus. The sequence goes on along the minus strand of NC_050457.1, from coordinate 10,360,929 downwards.
CTTTTGTTAAATTACCCAATCCTGTCATGAAGGATGCCTGGGGGCAAGGACAATTTGGGTCCACTGAAGGAATGTTCATGGTACAGGATCTTGGAGAGAGACCCTTTAAATGCATCTTGATTAATGGACGGAAATTTCGGGGTCTAATGGACACAGGTGCAGACAGGACTTGTATAGCTGCTTCAGAATGGCCTAGTAATTGGCCCATTCACAAAACAGGGTCCTCCTTGTTGGGACTTGGCTCTGCTTCAGGGGTTATGCAGAGCACTGCATTATTGAAGTGGAAAAGTGAAGGTAAAGAAGGCTTGATACAGCCTTATGTGCTCCTGTCTCTCCCATTCACTTTGTGGGGGAGAGACCTGCTTGATTCCATGGATATTAAACTAGTGACATCAGATCAAATTAGTTATCAAAATTTTTCATAGGGGCCACTTCAGAACATCTGTATGCAGACAAAATAGAATGGCTTACTCAGGAGCCTGTGTGGGTGAGTCAGTGGCCCCTAACAACAGAAAAGATACAGGCTCTGAAACAACTAGTGCAAGACCAATTACAAAAAGGGCATATAATAGAATCTAACAGCCCATGGAATACCCCTGTCTTTGTTATCAAGAAAAAATCAGGAAAATGGAGACTGTTACAGGACCTTAGGGCCATCAATGCAGTGATGAAGGATATGGGGCCATTGCAAACTGGCCTGCCCTCTCCTGTGGCTGTGCCTCAAGGATGACATATAATTGTCATAGACTTACAAGACTGTTTTTTTACCATCAAACTTAACCCCTCAGACAGTGAATATTTTGCCTTTAGTGTTCCCTCAGAGAATTTTAAGCAGCCTTTCAAAAGATATCAATGGGTAACATTGCCTCAAGGAATGAAAAATTCTCCTACATTGTGCCAAAAATTTATAGATCTAGCTTTGCAGAAAATAAGACAAAAATATCCTGATTTATATCTCATTCACTATATGGATGACATACTTCTGGCCCATAAAGAAAAAACTCAGTTGGAACACATATTAGAAGAGACCATAGAGGCACTAACCCTGTATGGATTAGTGATAGCCCCTGACAAGATACAGAAAGACAGGCCTCTAAATTATTTAGGACAAATAATTAAGGAAGATTATATTACCTCTCAAAAGGTCTCCATCAGAAGGGATAAATTGAAGACTTTAAATGATTTTCAGAAATTATTAGGTGATATTAACTGGCTTAGACCTTATTTAAAAATTACCACTGGTATGTTGAGCCCTCTATATTCAACTTTACATGGTGATTCTAATCCAAAATCCAAACGTGAGTTGACAAAAGAAGCTATTAAGGCCTTGCAATTGGTAGAACAGGCTTTAACTGCAGCTAAGGTTAAACAAGTAAATTATACAGAGCCATGGTCTTTGATACTTTTTGCAACTTCTTATACACCCACTGCTTGCCTGTGGCAAGATGGAGTGATGGAATGGTTACATTTACCACATACTCAAGCTAAGATGTTGGCTGATTATCCTTATTTATGCTCCATATTAATATGTAAAGGCCGCAATCGGTCAAAAGAATTGTTTGGGAAGGAACCACATAAGCTTATTATTCCATATAATAAAGCACAATTAGAACATTTATATCAATTCAATGAAGATTGGATTTTGGCACTACAGAATTTTACAGGTCAGATATTGTTTCATTATCCTAGACACCCTATAATAGAATTTGCAAGAAATATGGAATTGATATTTCCTGTCTGGTTCTCTCATAGCCCCTTAGATCATGCTGTAAATATTTTTACAGACGGTTCCTCTTCAGGAAGAGCTGTGGTTTTTACCCAGACACATGGCCTGTGGATAGAGGAAGGAGAGAAGACTTCTGCACAGCAAGCAGAAATTAGAGCAACTATTTTGGCCTTTGAAAAGTTCTCTCAAGAGTTTAACCTTTTTACAGATTCTAAATATGTAGCTAACTTGTTTCCAGCACTGGAAACTGCCCTTTTGTCAGGAAAGTCCCCCATTTTACCATTTTTACAGAGATTACAAAATTTAGTCCAAAAAAGGTCACAAAAATTTTATGTAGGACATATTAGAGGACATAGCAAATTACCTGGTCCACTGGCTCAAGGTAATGCTATGGCAGATTTATTGACCCAAAATTCTTCGGGAGTGTTTTCTGTACATGAGGCTCAGAAAAGTCATGCCATACATCATCAAAATGCATCTGCTCTAAGAAAGATGTTCTCTATAACAAGGGAACAGGCCAGACATATAGTAAAAGAATGCACTCATTGCCCCCCAGTACATCACCCACAAAAGATGGGTGTAAACCCTAGAGGTTTGAAGCCTAATGTTATTTGGCAAATGGATGTGACTCACATCTCTTCTTTTGGAAGAATGGGTTATGTACATGTCACAGTAGACACATACTCCCATTTCACTTGTGCCTCAGCTAGGACTGGGGAAGCAGTCAAAGATGTGGTTCAACACCTTATACAATGTTTTCAAATCATGGGTCTTCCCTCACAAATAAAAACAGATAATGGGCCTGCTTACACTTCTAAAGCTTTCAAACAATTTTGTGGCCAATGGGGAATCGCCCATGTTACAGGGATACCCTACAATCCTCAAGGACAGGCCATTATAGAAAGGACTCATCAAAATTTAAAATTACAAATAGAGAGGCTACAAGCCTCTAATGGGTATTTTACTCCTCATCATGTCTTATCCCATGCCCTGTTTGTGCTTAATCATCTGAATACAAATGACAAGGGACTCAGTGCAGCCCTGATTCATTGGGATCATGAATTCCATAAGACTCCTTTGCCACTAGTATATTGGAAGGACTTGTTGTCCGGTACATGGAAGGGACCAGATGTTCTTATAACCGCGGGGCGAGGGTACGCTTGTGTTTTCCCACAGGATGCCGACTCCCCCATCTGGATCCCAGATCGCCTTATCCGACCTGCAAAGGGAAAAGAGAAGGCGCAAGCGCCGCTGGAGAAAGCAGCAGAGGAAACTGGTGACGGACATGAAAAAGATGAAGCTCAGTGGCGAGAAACCGAAAGTGACTTGGTCGCAGATTCGGCTTCTGACTCAGAACGCGAAGAAACTTTTAATTAAACAGGGGAAACCCCTTACAGCTTCTTTTTATTTCCTTGCCTTTCTAGCTTTAATTTCCACCCCACTGCCGGTCACTCAGGGAATTTCCTACTGGGCGTATGTTCCTAATCCCCCGATTATTCAGCCTATAGGATGGTTAGATCGGGAGCCTATCAAGGTGTTAACCAATGACTCAGTCAGATTGGGTTGAGCACAGGATTCTGACGCTCGAAGCAGCTCCTCCTCCTTAATAAATTTTGAGGGCAGAGCAGATTCGCTCCCAATCTGCCTGGCGCTGCAGGGGAAGGTGCCTTACGGCTGCTTTCCGACATCTTACAGGACCTTCCTGACTGACAGCCCAGACAGGGCAAGCGCTGTTAAGAGATGGGTGTGGGAGCTCCAGATACAGACTTTAGGGAATCAATTGTATAAGGATAATTTTACTCAAGTCAATCTCATTCCTATCACTCCCTGTATTCAAAAGTACCGGGATAAAGATCAATTTTGGGATTCTTCTCTGTCCAAATTCCCAACATGGTTGACTTGCGGTTTTCCAAATGCAGCTGCAAGGTATAAACCACAGGGGTCGTCAGGATCCCTCAGGATATGGGATTACTCTAATTCTAATGATAAGGAGGACACTTATAAGAGTTATCTAAATACTCATAAGGAGAAATTTCATAATTATGTTTTTGAAAGACATGGAGAGCCTCTTAGGAGATGGTTCTCTCCAGGCTTTGTAAAACCTACATGGTTTGCAAAACAAGGCAACATTACTAGGAGACATTCTGGTTTGTTTAGGCTTGTTGCAGCTTCCAACATGATGCTAGAAAAAAGACCTAACCATACTCAATCAGAGGCCGTTGGCCTTAGAGCCTGTGTGTCTTACCCTAATGCTATGCTCTTAGCACAATCTTCCTTTATTAATATTACCCAGGATGGTAATTCTTTTCAGATAATATGTAATTCTTGTAAATTGACTAATTGTATCACTTCCGCGGAGCCAAAAGATCTAGGGACGGTTCTCATAGTCCGGCGACCTCCATTTGTCATGTTGCCTGTAGAGTTGGGCCCTGAACCTTGGTATGACAATTCGGCCTTACAAGTTTTAAATACTTTAAAAGATTTGATTCGTCCAAAACGGTTTGTTGCTGCTTTGATTCTAGGTATTACTGCTCTAATTTCGATTATTACTACCTTTGCTGTTGCAACAACCACATTAGTTCAGGAAATTCATACAGCTCATTATGTCAATACTCTTAATAAGAATATTACTATGGCTTTACTTGAGCAAGAAGCTATAGATAAAAAATTAGAGTCTAAGATCAATGTTTTGGAAGAAGTGGTTTTGGCCCTAGGACAGGACATTTCCAACCTCAAAACCACAATGTCTGCTCGCTGCCATGGTAACTTCAAATCCATCTGTGTTACCCCATTGCCTTATAATGCTTCCCAGCCTTGGGAGAAGGTTAAGGCTCATTTGCAGGGAATCTGGCATGATACAGATATTACCCATGATCTGGCCTCTTTACAGAAAGATATTTCGGCTATGAGTCAGGCTCATTTGCAAATAGGCGGACTACAAGATCTAGCTACAGAAATAAAAAAAGGAATTAAGGATATGAACCCCATAGATTGGCTACAATATTTCATTTTTATTGGAGTGCTCATTTTACTGGTAGTGCTTGTTGTTTTTCTTTTTCCTTGTCTTATTAAATGTCTCTATACTTCTGTGAAGACAGTGCAACAGGACGTGTTTGAGCTTCATTTTAAAAACAGAAAAGGAGGAACTGCTACGCCCACAGCTGTGACACCTGTGTAGCTGTAGCAAGTATGCCGCTGCGCTGGGGCCCAGCAGCTGAAGGGTTGAGGTAGGAGCTTCCCGGAGCGTGGCCTCAGGCGGTTCCCCCACAATCAGCAATCGTCATGCAGCCTGAGGATCCCAGGAAGCCCTGGAGAACCAAATGGCCTTGACGACAGTCCTTGTTGGCACTAATCACGATCTTTCTCTATATGTCTTATCTGTGTCTTCTCCAGTTAACAGCACAACCAGTACAGGTCGGCACCAACATGACTGACCCAGGTCACCTGTACCTGGAGCACCTCCATTTATCAGACCAATGTATAAGGAAGCTCAAAAGACTTCCTCAAATACATCTCTGGGGTCGTTCCTGTTTAGAGTAGAGCAGCGCGAGCTCTTGTCAAAAACAGCCAGAGAGCCCAAAAATAAAAATAAAAATAAAAATGTTACGAGGGAATAAACATAGCATGCCAGACCCTTCTAGAGAAAAAGAGTTAGAGAAAATTCCCCAGCACACACTTCCCGGGGGGTATACACAGTACTTCTTAAGAGGGAGCTGGTGGACAGCCCCTAGGTGGACCCCCGAAGGTGGAAGTTACCTAGAGCCGCTCCCATATACAGGAAGTTATGATGAAGTTGGGAACAGATGGGTAAATTATGAGAGGAAAAAAAACAGCTTTGAAAGCAAATGGGCATATGATAGTAAAATATAACCCAGACTGGCAAGAGTTTGGCTCCCCACAGATGTGGTCACTGGCGCGAGACAGATTTCACAAAATTCTGAGATCATGCCCTCAGACAATAGCCACGGTGAACTCGCGCTGCGGAAGTGATACACAAAAATAGATATGGATGTCTCTTGTTATTGTTTCTTGCTGACTCTGAGTAATTGTAAAAAATAATGGCCTGATGTAACCCCCTGCCAAGTTCCTCGATTGTAAAAGTATATAAGCATTGCCTATACAGAAGTAAAATTGCAGCAGCACATCAACACATGTGTCTGTCTGTCATTCTCCTCGCCGATTCCTGACTTCTCCTTGAGCCTTCTCCCTGGTTCTCCCGCAGTGGTGGTCTCCCTCTGGGTGGTCTGCGGCAGAGAGAGAAAAAGAAAGGGAAAGAAGAGGGCATGAGAATGCTTACAGAAATGGAAGACAGTCTGCTTGCTCTTTACCTGACAAGATGGTAGTATTCAGTAAAGAACTCATAAAATTAAATATCAAAGGCAAATGACTCAATTAATAAGCTGGCAAATGAACTATATAATACTTAAAAATGTAAGAATATCCAATAAATACATGAAGAAAATGGTCAACCTATTTAGCTCTCAGGGAAAAAAATTTTAAACTAACTTGATCCTCCATTTCACCAGAGTTAGAATATCTGTCCTCAAGGAAATAAACAGCAAACTTAATGAAGACTATAAGCGAAAAAAAGCATACTTACTCACTGTTGGGGGTGATATAAATTAGAATACCCACTTGAGATATCAGTTTGGAAGTTTCTCAAAAATTAGAATATAGAATTACCAGATGTCTGGTCACATCCCTTCAAGTCAATAGAGATACTCACATACCCATGTGTATCACAATGCTATCCAAAAAAGTCAGATTATGGTATCAGCCTTGGTGCTCAACAACAGATAAATGGATAAGAACTGTTGTATCTTGAATATCGTTCAGCTGTAAAAACAAAATAACAAAACCGTGGTGTCTAGAGAAAAATGTGGAACTACAAGATGATCATGCTAAGCGAAGTAAAGACAAGCATTGTTTGTTTTATTACATATGAGATGTAAAAAGAGTAAAAGATGGGAAGGTAGAAGATAAACTGTAATACAAGAGGTAGAGGGTCAGAATCAGGGAAAAGAAAGTGGCTACATAAGGGAGGATGTGTTTATATGATCAAAGTAGAGCATGTGTATGTGGGACAAAGGTTACAACAAAACCTAAGATTTTACATGATAAAGACACAGTAATTTTGAAAAATGCCTAAAGAAAAAAGTGGCTCTATGAAGTAGACTTCAGAGCAAGAAAATTGCAAGAGAAATAAAGACATTAAATAATTATTGAATGATCACTTAACAATGAAGTTACAACCCTTCTAAACATATAAATATGAATTGACAAAAAAGCAAAAATGTATGAAACATAAATGGACAAGAAATGAAAGAAGTAGACAAATTCCCTTCTAATGAAGTGATTTCAACACTATTTTATATAAAACTAAACAAAATATCAGTCTGGATATAGCAGAACTTAAGCATCAGCCAACAGGCTTTTACTGACATGCTTAGAACATTCCACATGCCTGCAGAATTGTACTTTTTTATAGTGCATTATAGAATACAAACTAACATTAAATACTTCAGAGTTTATAAAACTGAAACAAAATTTAAATATTCAAAAGTGCATAGAGATGGCATAATATTGTGGACCACAATGAACCTAAGCTAGAATCCAATTGAAAAATTACCAGAAGAAAAATCTTTAAATAGATGAAATTAAACAAAGCATTTCTAAGTAATACATAGTTCAAAGGAGAAATCTAAAGGGGAAATAAACAATTCACTGAGCAATATGAAACTGAGAAGAAAACATAACAAAACTGGTGGCACACAGTCAAATAATGTTGAGACACTTATTTTTAAAGGAAGGTGGATTATTTGTGCTAACATTTTCAGAGAAATGGAAGTCAGTCACGGCAGGCAAGCAGTTTGGGATCGAATCAAAAGTGGCACTAGGGTTAGAGTTACCACACTTTTCTCACAACGACAAGTCATTCTATATGTCTGAATATTGCACATCAGAGAAGTGGTCTAAGACAATGAAGTCATCAAAAAAAAAAAATCTAAGAGAAACATAACAAAAGTTGGCATCATTTAGAGTAAACAAATAGTATTTGCTTTTCATACTTGCTTAAAATTCAAAGTTGTACAGTTGTCTTGTGTTACTACTGTGATTCCTCATATGTTGAATAAATTTATTTTAATCTAATGTGTGTTTTATTTATAGTTCTCTGATAAATGTACCTCTGTCTAGATAATTGAAAATTATGTAAGTACATGTTCCATATTTTTCTGTTTATAAGGCAGGTCTTCAATCCATATTAAATACCATATAAGACATAAAATAAGTGTGTTTCTGTGTATGCACAAGTACACACATGATTTAACTACATTGAATCCTAAAGAAAAATGTTCCTAATCATCAAGTACTTTTGATTACTGTGCTTTGGAAATATATATTAAGTTCAAAATGAAGTCTAATACCAATATGTGTATCCTCCTACTCATATACCAAGGAATTCAATTAGTATTATCATTCTTGTTAACAAAATTGATTAATCTTCCCTATTAAAAGATCTGGTTAGTTGGGTGTGTTGGTTTTCCATAGTAACTTGAGTTGGAAAGATAGCTAGTACAAGGCCAACCAGATCTATAGAGTGAGAACCTGTCTCAAAAGCCAGATAGCAACAACTTAAAGGATGTTCAAGAAAAACAGTAATTTTGATGTAACTCATCGTCTCTTGCTCTTAAAATTAATAAAATGCTTCTCATTTGCTTGCTTTTTACACACTTCTTTTCTCTACCCAAGAAAAATATATTCATGTCACATGTATTCCATAAAAACAAGAGAGCTAAGGAACTGGAGGAATAAGACAAAGAGAGGGTAGGGGATGAAGTTGGGAGTATAGAGTGGGACTGAATAAAAAAAAAATAGACATAAAATGTCATAATGAAGTCTATTATTTTGTATACTTAGTAGAAATATTATTTTTAAAAAATTTATATCTGAGAAGATTTTGGTGCTTAATAATCCACATGATTTTTAGGATATGCAGAAGAAACCAATGAACATAACAACTTTTATGTTAAAATGATTATTTTCATTTTCTTTTTTTTTTTTTTTAATTTTTCAAGACAGGGTTTCTCTGTGTAGCATTGCACCTTTCCTGGAAGTCACTTTGTAGACCAGGCTGGCCTCAAACTCACAGAGATCCACCTGGCTCTGCCCCCCAAGTGCTGGGATTAAAGGTGTGTGCCACCAGTGCCTGGCTATTTTCATTTTCAAATTGTCTTATAGATACATGATAACAAATATATCCCTACGTGTACATAATCCTTTTTCTCACAACTGTAGTTATTTTATTGTTACTTATTTGTCTATCTCAAATTGATATTTAATTATTTGGGAAAAATCATTTTAAAGTACAAAAATCATTTTGTTTACTGAAATATAACTATGAATGCTGAAGTATTTCAAAAGCAGCCAAGAAAAAAAGTGGCAGTAATGTTTCTAAACTACAGTAAGCATCAAATTAACTGTATAGCTGTAAAGAGAGAGAGAGAGAGAGAGAGAGAGAAGTGAGGCATGCTGACTCACACCTGTAACACACCACTTAGGAAGCTGAGGCAGAAAAGTTTCAGGACTTCTAGAGCAGCCTGCAATATAGAGTAAGACCCTGTTATTTTGTTGTTGTTGTTTTAAGGCAAACAGAAAGATACTTATATCAGACTACTTCAAAATGCCAAAATTGACTTTATACATCAAGTAGAAGTTTGTAACCACTGAAATACACCATCAAAGCAGATGTACAAGTGGTCCTCAAATCAGAAGAGACAGTGGTTGTTTGTATTCATAACAGTTACAGAATCCAGACATGTTTCTTCAGCTGACATTGTCCCCTGCAAACTGAAAAGAGAAGTGTGTCACATGAGATTAAGAATGAAAGGAACAATCCTGGGGTTTGTTACCTTGCCACTAACTATCTATCCAGATTTACTCTATAGCCTTGTTTTAAGTGAATGGAGAACTAGACAACATGATTGGCATCCTGTCAAGATCTCTTTTCTGATTTATTCTTCTGCCCTTAAATAATTGTGTGCTAGCCCATAGTCTCATGTCAATTCACTTATTGGTGATGTTGTAATGCTATGTCAGCATTCTTTTTTGTGATTTATACTGACTGTGAACAAAATCTATTCACTGTCCAATTTTGAAATCTGAGCTTATCAATTTCAACATATTTGAAATTAAATAATAGTTTCTTTCTCCAAGAACTCCTACTTTAATGCCTTATCTACAGATATTTTCTCAGTTCCTATTTGTTTTCCCTACTTCCATTGTGGACAGTTCAATCTAATCACTGCTGTCAACTTCAGTCTCCACAACTGCCTTCCAAATAATCTCCCAGAATTCATTCTTGGTAGTCTTAACCATTCTTTATTCAACTGTTAGAAAGATAACTTTGTGATTGAAAAATATTGCCTGAGCACAGGGACTAGTCAAGTATAAATTTGCACTACTTTCAAATGCAAAGATAAATGCCCAGAAAAAAAACTCCATGTCAGGTATTGATAAAGTGTTTAACATTGATTCCATCAGTGGTTGGCATATGTGCTTAAGCTCAGTGTAGTGTTATGGATAAAATTATGAAATGAAAGAAATAAGAAGAAATGAAATGTTGTGATATATTGTGTCCTCCAAAATATTGTGCACCCAAATAAAGCTTATCTGAGGATCAGAGGAAAAAGTCAGCCACTATATTAAGCATAGAAGTCAGGCAATGGTAGCACACACCTTTAATCCTAGCATTCCAGAGGCAGAAATCCATCCAGGTCTCTGTGAGTTCAAAGCCACACTGGAGAACAGAGCCAGGCATGATGACACATGCTTTTAATCCCAGCACTAACCATAGAAGTCTGGAGGTCTGTACAGACAGACAGGAAGTGATATAGTTGGGCAGAGAGAGGGAATGAGATGCATAAGAGAAAGACATATAGGCATGGGTATACAGGAAGTATGTCTCTTTGGAGACTGAAGGCTGGTAAGGAAAAGTTGGTGTGGCTTTTCCTATTCCTCTGATCTCTTGGGTTTTAACCCTAATATCTGGCTCCAGCTTTTTTATTAGTAAGACTATTTAGCAATTCATGTTACATTTGGCAGCCCAATATTTTTGGCGATAATTCACTAAAAGGCCACTTGTGGCCTTACAGGCACCCAGCTCTGGCCTGATCTACACACAGCCAGAGTATCTACTTAATGTGGGATGACTTTTTCTCTCCTGGTGGGTGGTGGGCTCTCTCTGGATTTCCATCTTGGACTGCCACCACTTAAGGTAGCGGCTTTGAAACTCCCTCAGATTTCTACCAGTTCTACTCAGTCTGCAGACATGGTGAGTCAATTAAGATATCTTAAAGGGAGAAATAAGTTAAAAGAGAATTTTTTTCCCACATGAAAAATAGGAAACATTTTTACAGTGGATGGAATTTGTTCTCTCTTTGATAACACATTAGGTGGTCTAAAAATGGAACAATTAAAATGAGAGGATAATTCATGTTGATGAAATTTACATAACATCAATTATAAATATTATTTGTTTGATCATTTTTATTTTAGCATTATAAATGTTGGTCAATTTGAGTACCAAGATAAAAGTTTAGGAAAAACTTGTTAAAATAAATTATAGAGAAAAGCAGACCCAGACAGAAAAATTTAAAGGTGAACCTATCTCAGCATTGAATTATACAGTTACAGAGAAACAGTCTAAGGTTACCAGACAGCAAATATTAATCTACCTTGTAGTAACAGCCAAATTTTTAAGGCTAACTGGACTCCAGTGGAAATGTTAGATTTGAGAAGATTTAAAGAAGCTATACGATCATATGGTATGCGTTTTCCATTTAAAAAGTAGATGTTGAACTCGTGGTCAACTTGTAATAGAACTGTCCAGCAGGACTGGAAAGATTAGGTTACAGCAGTCCTAGAGGATGGGCCACAGTTACAATGGATGAGTTGGTGGAAAGAGGAGGCAAAGACTATAGTACAAGTGTAGTATAATATAGATGTATTAAAATTTCCCTAATTTCTATAGCAGAGCTTGAGATCAGGGAACATGATGCCTCCAGAAGTTGCTTTAGTGTACAGAATTCTTTTAGCTATCCCAGGGTTTTGTTTTTTGTTTTTTTTTTTCCATATGAAGTTGAGTATTGTTCTTTCCAAGTCTGTGAAGAATTGTGTTGGGCTTCTGATGGGAATTGCATTGAATCTATAGATTGCTTTGGTAAGATTGCAATTTTTACTGTTAATCCTATCTATCCATGAGCATGGGAGATCTTTCCATTTTCTGATATCTTCTTCAATTTCTTTCTTCAGAAACTTAAAGCTCTCATTATACAGGTCTTTTACTTGCTTAGTTAGAGTTATGCCAAGGTATTTTATATTATTTGTGGCTATTATAAAGGGTGATGTTTCTCTGATTTCTTTCTCAGCCCATTTATCATTTGCATATAGGAGGGCTACTGATTTTTTCAGTTAATCTTCTGTCCTGCCACATTACTGAAGGAGTTTATCAGCTGTAGGAGTTCCCTGGAAGAATTTCTGGGGTCACTTACATATTCTATCATGTTCATATTATCTGCAAAAAGGGAAAGTTTGACTTCTTCCTATCCAATTTGTGTCCCTTTGATGTCCTTTTGTTGTCTTATTGCTCTGGCTAGAACTTCAAGTGCTGTGATGAATAAGTATGGGTAGAGTGGACAGCCTTGTCTTGTTACTAATTTTAATGAAATCACTTTGAGTTTCTCTCCATTTAATTTGGTGTTACCTGTCAGCTTACTGTTAATTGACTTCATTATGTTTAGGTGTATTCCTTGTATTTCTGATCTCTCTAGAACCTTTATAATGAAGGGCTGTTGGATTTTGTCAAAGGCTTTTTCAGCATCTAATGAGATATTCATGTGGTTTTTTTTTTCTTTCAGTTTGTTTATATGGTGTACTACACTGACAGATTTTCATATGTTGAACCATCCTTGAATCCATGTGATAAAGCCTACTTGGTCATGGTGGATAGTTTTTTTTGATGTGTTCTTGGATACTGTTTTCCAATATTTTATTAAGTGTTTTTGCATCATTGTTTATGAGGGAAATTGGTATTTAATTCTCCTTTTTTGTTCAATCTTTGTTTGGTTTGGGAATCAGGATAACTGTAGCCTCCTAAAAAGAATTTGGTAATGTTCCTTCTGTTTCCATTGTGTGGAAAAAATTAAAGAGTATTGGTACTAGCTTATCTTAGAAAATCTGATAGAATTCTGTGCTGAAACCAACTAGTTGTCCTGGGCTATTTTAGGTTGGGAGACTTTTCATGACTGTTTCTATTTCCTTAAGGGTTATTGGTCTATATAAATGGTTTTATTGGGTCTTGATTTAACTTTGGTATGTGGTATCTATACAGAAAATTGTCCATTTCTTTCAGATTTTCCAATTTTGTGGAGTACAGGTTTTTGAAGTATGACATAATGATTCTCTAGATTTACTCATTGCCTATGGTTATATCTCCCTTTTCATTTCTGATTTTGTTAATTTGGATGCTCTTTCTCTGCCTTTTGGTTAATTTGGATAAGCACTTGTCTATCTTGTTGATTTTTTTCAAAGAACCAACTCTTTGTTTCATTGATTCTTTGTATTGTTCTCTTTGTTTCTATTTTATTGATTTCAGCCCTCAATTTGATTAGTTCCTGTGTCTGTTCCTTCTGGGTGAGTTTGTTTCTTTTTGTTCTTGAGCTTTCAGGTGTACTGCTAAGTCACTAGTGTGAGATTTCTCCATCTTCTTTATATGGGCATTTAATTCTGTGAATTTTTCTCTTAGCACTGCTTTCATAGTGTCCCATAAGTTTGGGTATGTTAAACATTCATTTTCATTGAATTCTAGGAAGTCTTTAATTTCTTTCTTTATTGCTTCCTTGACCCATTGGTGATTCAGTTGAGCATTGTTCAGTTTCCATGAGATTGTAGGCTTTATGTAATTTTTGTTGTTGTTGAAATCTAACTTTAAGCCATGGTGGTCCAATAAAATACAGGAGGTTATTCCAATTTTTTTTTTATCTCTTGAGATTTGCTTTGTGACTGAGAATGTTGTCAGTTTTAGAGAAGGTTCATGGGGTGCTGAGAAGAAGGTGTATTCTTTTGTGTTAGAGTGAATGTTCTGTAGATATCTATTAAGTCCATTTGAGTCATGTCTGTTAATTCTCTCATTTCTCTGTTAAGTTTCTATCTGGCAGACCTGTCCATTGGTGAGAATGGGGTGTTAAAGTCTCCCACTACTAGTGTGTGGGGTTTTATGTGTGATTTAAGCTTTAGTAATGTTTCATTTTACATATGTGGGTGCCCTTGTATTGGGGACATAAATGTTCAGAATTGAGACTTCATCTTGGTGGACTTTTCCTATGATGAATATGCAATGTCCTTCCTGATGTCTTCTGGTTGATTTTAGTTTGAAGTCTATTTTGTTAGATATTAGGATAGCTACACCAGGTTGCTTCTTAAGTTCATTTGATTGGAAAGTCATTTCTGAGCCTTTTACTCTGAGGTAATATTTGTATTTTCAGTTGAGATATGTTTCTTGTGAGCAGCAGAAGGATGGATCCTGATTTTGTATCCATTCTGTTAGCCTGTATCTTTTTATAGGTGAATTGAGTCTATTGATATTAAGGGATATTAATGACCAGTGATTGTTAGTTCCTGTTATCTTTTGGTAGTAGTATGTGTGTATTCCATTCTTTGGGATTTATTGCTATGGGGTTATCTATTGCCTGTCTTTTGGTGACTGCATCTGTCTTCCTTAGGTTGGAATTTTCCTTCTAGTGCTTTCTCTAGGGCTGGATTTGTGGATAAGTATTGTTTAAATCTGGTTTTGTCTTGGAATGTCTTGTTCACTCCATCTATGGTGATTGAAAGTATTGCTGGGTATGCTAGTCTAGGCTGTCATCCACAGTCTCTGCATTACATCTGTCCAGGACATTCTTGCTTTCAAATTCTCCATTGAGAAATCAGGTGTTATTCTGATGGGTCTGCTTTTATAAGTTACTTGGCCTTTTTCCTTTGCTGCTCTTAATATTATTTCTTTATTCTGTATGTTTAGTGGTTTAATTATTATGTGGCAAGGACACTTTTTTGGGTGGTATAGTCTATTTTGTGTTCTATATGCTTCTTGTATCTTCATAGGTATTTCCTTAAGTTGGGAAAGTTTTCTTTTATGATTTTGTTGAATATATTTTATGTGACTTTGAACTGGTATTCTTTTCCTTCTTCTATCCCTATTATTCTTAAGTTTGGCCTTTTCCTGGTGTTCCAGATTTCATGGACATTTTGTGTTATGATGTTGTAGGCTTTGGTGTTTTCTTCTACTGACAAATCTATTTCCTCTATTGTATTTTCAATGCCAGAAATTCTCTCTTCCATCTCTTGCATTCTATTGTTTATGCTTGCATCTGTACTTCCTGTTCATTTACTCAGATTTTCCATTTCCAGCATTCCCTCAGTTTGTGTCTTCTTTATTGTCTCTATTTCAGTTTTCAAATCTTAAACTGTTTCCTCCTCCTGTTTAATTACTTTTTCTTGGCTTTCTTTAAAGGATTTATTGATTTCTTCCAATTTTTGTTTGTCTTTTCCTCAATTTCTTTAAGGGAATTTTTCATTTCCTCTTTAAGGGCCTCTAGTATCTTCCTGAAGTTTTTTTTTAAGGTTGCTTTGTTCTGCTTCTTCTACATTATGATGTTCAGGTCCTGCTGTTGTAGAAGGACTAGGTTCTGGTGATGCCATATTGCACTTCATGTTGTTGTATGTAGTTTTCCTCTGGTGTCTACCCATCTCTTCCTCTTATAGGTGCACTCGGTGCTTGTGTCTAAGCAAGCTGCTATTTGTCCAATCTGTGCTTGCTGTGTCTGTGTGTCAGGAGGCCACTCTGGGTCTAATCTTAGCTCTCGGTCTAATCAGAGCTGGAAGATTCTGTATCTCACAGAGCTGCTCTTGGTCCAATCCAAGCTGGCTGATTCTGTGCCTTAGGGAGCCACTCTTGGTCCAAGGAGAGCTAGCAGATTCCATGTCTCAGGAATCCATTGGTGTCACAGGGGGATGGATATTCAAGTAGGGCATGGGTCTTGTAGATTGCAGGGTCTGATGGGAGGTTTTTGTGGGAGGCAGCTGCCTGCAAGAGTCTTTCCTGCTGTCTGGCAACTGGGGCAGAGATGGGTGAGGGCTATGTATCCCATTTTTGTGAACCCAAAGGATTGTATCTAATTTACCTTCTATCCTAATTTGCATAACCAAAACTATCTTTTGATGTCTTTCGAACTTTACACTTCTTTAGTGAGTTTCTGAATTTCTTAACAGGGAAAACTATTAATATCTACTCTTCAACTCCCTCAGAGACCCAGGAAGGAAATAATATTACCTAGTAAAACAGGAAGTGCAAACAAGCAACTTCCAAAAAACGTGAGTTATGACAGAAACAGTCAGCTGCCTGGACAGTCACCTGAGGTTTCTCTGCAATGTTGAGGCATCATCTTTGGCCACAGCCTTAGCATATCTGACAGACACATCTATAAAGCAGGATCTTGTAAAGAGCTTTCCTACCTTGTCTTGGCAAGGATTGGCAGTCCTTGGTTTTGTGTCCTGCTTGTCCATTTTGGACAGCATACTGTCAGCAATCAAGGAAAGGGCACTTTCTAGCCCAGTGGTTAACTTTTGCCATAATGAAAGTTAACTCAATGTGGAGTTTCTTTAATGTCCATTATTTTCTCTGAAGTATATTGGTGCTGCCAAGAGCAGACAAGTCTCATTGTCATAAAAAAAAAAAAAAAATCTGTTATTAAATCATTTTAAGCCAGGCAGTGGTAGCACATGCCTTTAACTCCAGAACTCAGGAGGCAGAAGCAGGCAGGTCACCATGAGTTTGAGGCCAGCCTGGGGTACAGAGTGAGTTCCAGAAAAGGCTTCAAAGCTACACAGAGAAATCCTGTCTCAAGAACAAAGCAAAAGAAAACAAAACAAAGACAAAAAAACTTAAATTCCATATTCTGTAGATCTCTGAAGTATTTGAAGATGACCTGTCCATCTAAAATATATCTCTGCTTGACCTTGAAAGCATACCTAATATGATTAAAAGTTTGATTGCTGTCGTGGGTAGCCATTCCAGCAATGGCCTGGAAGTTCCAACCCCCATTGAGGCTTCAATAATGGTCACACCTACAAGGCGGGGCTGAGAGAGGACACTGAAGACCCAGGATCCAAAGGAGAAGGCTCTCTTGGTGACCGGACTCTGGACACTGGAGGTAGACCAGGCAGAGTTCTCCAGAGAACACTGCTGGACTGCGCCATACCTTTGTCAGACCATACAGTCTACCTATCCCTTCATTTATAAGTTAGCCACAAAATAAACCTCCCTTTTAACTACATGGAGTCGCCTTAATAATTTCACCAATTGATTGTAATGACTAACTACTAACTTACATTTCTCTATATCCTAAATAGTGGGTAATAATAACTCTCAAGGACTAGCAAATTGCATTACATTGTTAAATGAACTGTATAGCTACAATACTTTGAAGAACATTAGAAGTATATGTACAGTATTTTCTAACAAAATCAATCCCAAATTTGTAGCAATATATATAATTTGTATATAATATACAAAAATCCAATCCAATGTAAAGTATTTAAAACTAACAGTTGCCTTTCAAAGTAGACTCAATAATGTACCTTTTCATCTTATTATATCTATATCCTCTTTTTTTCTTTACAGAGTCAATTCAATAATCTACCCTTTATTCCATTATTTCTGTCTTTTTTTTCAGAGTAGATTCAATAATATACCTCTCATCTATATCCTCTTTTTCCTTTTTCTTTTTTTGTGGAAATACAATATAAAAACAATCATTTTAAGAAATAGAGAAAGAATGTCCTGATCTATCATGGTATCATCCTCCCTGCCCTCCCACTCTGTCCCTGTTCCAGCTTGACCCTCCCATTTCCCTATGTTTTCATCCCCCACTCCTCACCCTCTGCCACCCCCTACACCCAGTCCACTCATGTAGATCTCATCCACTTCTCCTTCACAGGATCATCAACATGTCCCTCCTAGGGTCTTTCCCTGTTAGCTAGCCTCTCTGGAGTTGTGGGTTGCAGTCTGACCATCCCTTCCTTCCCATTTAGTATCCACTTATGAGTGAGTACATACTGTTTGTCCTTCTGAGTCTGGGTTACCTCACTCAAGATGATATTTTCTAGATCCATCCATTTGCCTGCAAATTTCATGATATCATTGTTTTTACTGCATTGTGTATATGTGCTATATTTTCTTTATCCATTCTTCAGTTGAGGGGCATCTAGGTTGTTTCCAGGTTCTTGCTATTACAAATAATGCTGATATGAACATAATTGAGCATGTGTCCTTGTGGTAAAATTGCACATTCCTTGGGTATATGCCCAAGAATGGTATAACTAGATCTTGAGGAAGACTTATTCCCAATTTTTTGAGAAACCACCATACTGATTTCCAGAGTGGCTGTACAAGCTTGCATTCCCACTAGCAGTGAAGGAGTGTTCCCCTTTCTCCACATCCTCTCCAACATAAGCTGTCTTCAGTGTTTTTTATCTTAGCCATTCTGACAGGTGTAAGATGGTATCTCAGAGTTGTTTTGATTTGTATTTCCCTGATGAGAGGCAGGGTGCTGGGAGGCTCTCAGGAATCCACAAGGATGACCCCACCTTGGTCTGCTGGCAGTGGTCCAGAGGGTGCCTGGACCAGTCTACTCTGGTGACCAGCCTAGCTGTCATCATAGAGCCGTTGTCCAGTGACTGATGGAGGCAGATACAGAGATCCACGGCCAGGTACCAGGCTGAGCTCCGGGAATCCGATTGATGAGAGAGAGGAGAGATACTGCAGGTGAGGGATGTTGAGATCATGATGGGAGGACGTGCAGAGATGACCAGCAACACTAGTGGAAGCCCATGAACTGTGGACTGGTGGCTGTGGAGCCCCCGTGGGACTGGACTAGACCCTCTGGATATGGAAGGTGGTTGTTTGGCTTGAACTATTTGGGGGGCACCCAGGCAGGGGGATCAGGATCTGTCCCTGGTCTATGGGCAGGCTTCTGGAATCCGGTGTCTGTGGTGTGATACTTTGCACAACCTTGGTGCAGTGGGAAGGGGCTTCTACCTGCCTAGGCTCAGTGTGCTGGGCTCTTTTGATTCCCCATACGAGACCCTGATTTGAGGGATGTGGGGATCCAGGGTGGCTTGGGAAAGAGGGCTGGGGTGGGAGGAAGGAGGACAGGGTGTCTGTAGATAGCATGTGGAGTGAATAGAAAATTCCTTAATAAAGAAAAATGGAAAAAATAATTAGAGAAAGGAGAGAAATACAACAATATTGTCACTCAATGATGAAATTCTTAGGAAGGTAAGAGAAAATATTTTATGCTGACTTCATCCTTATCCAGTTAGATAAAACCAGTAAAAGGGGAAATTTCAGTTTTATTGATAGTCAAACAACTTCACATCAAATCTGTGGTTCATGGACCATTCTTCACCTAAAACATTCACCTTTGAACAAGGGGGAAAGTATTAACTTTATTTATAGCTTTTTACCCATCACCCTCTGCCATTTACTCAGAACTGATGGATGTAATGTACCCAACTGTATCAAATGAGCATTCACTAAGTAATTGAGTGCTGTTAGTGAGTGTCTGATAGAGAACTCTGTCATGTGTCCTTTAATAATAAATTGAGAAAACTGAAGAAATATAATTATTGTCTTTTATTTCAGGCTTTTTTCTCAGATATCTCCATAAAAAAAAACAGTCTTTCAAATTTTTAAAGAAAGTAGATGAAAAAGCAGAAGAAGCCTGGACCCAGCAAAAAATATGATGAATTAAAATACAGAAAGTAAAGCTATAATTTCTATACTTAGAAGGTTTCAGCTTCTCTGTATTGAAAAGTACAGGAACAGACCTAAAGATAATAAAGGCAATTTATAGCAAGTCAACAGACAACTTCAAATTAAATGGAGAGAAACTCAAAGCAATTGCACCAAAATCAGGAACAAGATAAGGCTGTCTACTCTCCCCTTATCTATTCAATATAGAACTCGAAGTCCTAGCTAGAGCAATAAGTCAACAATAGGAAAGGAAGAAGTCAAACTCTCACTGTTTGCAGATGATATGATAGTATACATAAGTGACCCCAAAAATTCTACCAGGGAGCTCCTACAGCTGATAAACATCTTCAGTAATGTGGTAGGACACAAGATTTAACTCAAGAAATTAGTAGCCCTCATATATACAAATGACAAATGGGCTGAGAAAGAAATCAGAGTAATGTCACCCTTTACAATAGCCAAAAATAATATAAAATACCACGGAGTGATTCTAACTAAGCAAGTGAAAGACCTATATGACAAGAACTGTAAGTCTTTGAAGAAAGAAATTGAAGAAGATATCAGAAAATGGAAAGATCTCCCATGCTCATGGATAGGCAGGATCAACACAGTAAAAATGGCGATCTTAGTAAAAGCAATCTACAGGTTCAACGCAATCCCCATCAAAATCCCAACACAATTCTTCACAGACTGAAAAGAACAATATTCAACTTCATATGGAAAAACAAAAAACTCAGGATAGCTAAAAGAATCCTGTACCCCCCCCCCAAAAAAAAAACAAACAAAACAAAAACAAAAAACAAAAACCCTCTGGAGGTATCATCATCCCTGTTGTCAAGCTCTATTTTACAGCTATAGTAAAAATAAATAAATAAATAAATAAATAAATAAATAAATAAATAAATGAATGAATGAATGAATGAATAAATAAATAAATAAATAAATAAATGAATAAATAAATAAATAAATAAAACAGCTTGTAATTGGCATAAAAACTGACATGTGGACCAATGGAATCGAATTGAAGACCCTGACATTAATCCGCACAACTATAAACACCTGATTTTTGACAAAGAAGACAAAATTGTATAATGGAAAAAAGAAAGCATATTCAACAAATTATGCTGTCATAACTGGATGTCAACATGTAGAAGATTGCAAATAGATACATATCTATCACCATGCACAAAACTCAAGTCTAAGTTGATCAAAGACCTCAACATAAATCCAGTTACTCTGAACCTGATAGAAGAAAAAGTAGGAAGTAGTCTTGAATGCATTGGCACAGGAGACCACTTCCTAAATATAATACCAATAGCATAGACACTGAGAGTAGCAATTAATAAATGGGACCTCCTGAAACTGAGAGGCTTCTGTAAGGCAAAGAACATGGCAAATAAAGCAAAACAGTCTACAGAATGGGAAAAGATCTTCACCAATCCCACATCTGACAGAGGGCTGATCTCCAGAATATATAAAGAACTCAAGAAACTAGACATCAAAATACCTAACAGTCCAATTTAAAAAATGAGCTACAGAGCTATAGTGATATTTAATTTGTATTGAAATGTGATTTTATTTGTATGTCAATAAAGTTGCCTTGAGGTCAGAGCAAGCCAGAGCAGAAGCCACAGCAGTAGTGGGGCACGCCCTTAATCCCAGCACTTGGGAGGCAGAGCTAGGCGGATCTCTGTGTGTTCAAGGACATAGCCAGCATAGCAGACACATGCCTTTAATTTCAATACCAACCATAGAAGACCTGGAGGTCTGTACAAACAGGCAGTGACGAGGAGGTCATGTGGCTGGGTTACAACCAATGAGGGAGGAGAACAGAAAGTCTTTAAATAGACAGGACGCACAGAAGTAGGTCTCTTGCGGAGAGGAGGAACTGCAGAAGCAGTGAAGGGTAAGGTTTTCCACTTTGGCTCTGACCTCGTGGTTTTTAACTCTGCAACTGGCTCTGTGTTTCTTATTTAACAAGCAGGATACATCTACAATTGGCGCCCAACGTGGCAAGAATTCATTAAAAAACCGCTTGCCTTGGCAGTGGGTCCGGCTTCCCGCCTGGGCGGGCCTGCCTCCCTAGCTCTGGCTTAGCCCTGGTCTAACCCAGGCCTAGCTCAGCTTAGGACTCAGGCGCCGCAGCTGGAGTTACTTGCTTAAAAAGCCGGTGCTACAAACAACTCAGGCCAGCGGGAGCTACCACTAATTGCAGTAGCAACACGCAACTGCAGACAGGCTGCTTTTGGCTGAAACGCCAGCGCACGTGGTCGGTCGGAGCTTAAGGAAGCCAGAGCCCAGGCTCGACTCCACTCAGACCAGAACATTGAAGCGGCTGGATTCAAGATTTTAGCCAGAACGTGGCTACACTTTCTTGCTTTCTCTCTCTCTCTCTCTCTCTCTCTCTCTCTCTCTCTCTCTCTCTCTGGATTCCCACCTCGGACGCTAGGTAGCTGTTTGGAAATTCCCTCGGATTTCTACTGTTCTACGCAGAATTGGTAAGTCATTTATATCAGATATTTTAAAGGAAACTATTTAAAAGAGATTTTTTTCCACATTTAAAAAAAATGGGTTTTATGTGTACATTGGAAGAAAATTGGGCTTTGTTTGAAATTTTAGGCAGTATGGTAATGGAACAACTATATGAGATTAATGTTGATCGAATTATGTACATTGTTATTCTTCTTATCCATATTTTACACTTTAAAAAGACAGTCAATTTAAGTG
This sequence comes from Onychomys torridus, assembly GCF_903995425.1. Classification (NCBI taxonomy): domain Eukaryota; kingdom Metazoa; phylum Chordata; class Mammalia; order Rodentia; family Cricetidae; genus Onychomys; species Onychomys torridus. Next base: position 10,338,607 of record NC_050457.1, on the reverse strand, counting down.
CCAGGATAAAAATTTTAGAAAAACCTGTTAAACCTGATAAAATGAATTATAGAGAAATTCAGATTCAGACAGAAGAAATTAACAGTGAAGTTGTTTCAGGATTGGATTATAAGGTTACAGAAAGAAAGCCTGTTTTCACACAATCACCCTTAATTTATCCGGTAACCATACAACAGCAGCCTGGTCAAATGACTACACAAAATATTTGGACTCCAGTTGAAATGTTAGACTTACAAAGGTTTAAGGAGGCAATAGTATCTTATGGCATGCATTCTCCATATGTAAAACAAATGTTAAACTCCTGGTCAACTTATAATAGAATTATACCACAGGACTGGCGGGAGCTGGCACAGGTGGTTCTAGAACCCGGACAGCAGCTCCAGTGGCAAATGTGGTTCAAACAGGAAGCTAAAACCATAGCAAAACAATGTAGTGATAGAGGTATACAAATCTTCCAGGATCAGCTTGTTGGAGAAGGCCAATATGCTGCAGTACAAACACAATGTTTATATGATATGCAAACTCTAATTCTATGTCGAATGGCAGCCATGAATGCATAGGACAGAGTTGAGGAACCAGGGAAGAAAACTGAGTCATTTACAAAGGTTATACAGGGCCCAAAAGAATCTTTCACAGATTTCTTACAAAGACTGACTTCAGCAGTAAAGAGAATGGTCCCAAATTCAGAAGCTAGCCAGATAATAATTGAATCTTTGGCTTTTGAGAATGCAAATGAAGCATGCAAGAGAATAATCAGGCCGTTAAAGGCGAGATCTGCACCCTTGGAAGATTGGATTAGAGACACGGTTAATGTTGAGGCTCATGATCATGATAAAATATGGGTAGGAGAAGCAATTTCAAGAGGTTTGAGGAATGTTAGATGTTTTGGATGTGGAAAGCAAGGACATTTGAAAAGGGACTGTAAACAGGGCACTTCTAGAAACAATGTTTCTTCAAGAACAATGGCAACAGAATGCCCCTTCCTTCAGGAGTATGTAGAAGGTGTGGTAGGGAAGATATTGGACCAATGAATGTAGATCAACAAGGGACAAACAAGGTAATACTTTGCCTCAGTCTTCGGGAAACTCCCAGAGGGGCCTCAGGCAGGCCCCTACAGTGTATCCAGTTCAGACTTTTCCTGCAATTGTAGAGGAGACCCCTACTCAGAGCAGTTAAATGACCAAATGCCTATCGGAATAAACCAGGCTACTCAGAGTAATGGAACAACTGAGACAGAGAGAACAGAAAATTCAGGAGAGACCATAAAGAAAATTTTTTGGCAAACTTCTATAAATGAACAAAGACCACAATTAACAATAAAAATAAATGGTGTTTTGTTGTCTGGTCTGATAGACACAGGTGCTGATGTTACCATAATTGCACCAGAATTTTGGCATCCATCTTGGCCTCTTCAGGAGGTAAATTTTCAACTGTTAGGAATTGGAACATTATCTCAAGTGAAACAGAGTGCAAGATGGCTCGAATGTATAGGCCCAGAAGGACAGAGAGGCAGATTAAAACCATATGTGGCTAACATAGCCATGAACCTGTGGGGTCGAGACCTGTTACAACAATGGAATACTCAGATTAACATCCCTCCAACCTCAGAAATAAATAATAAACTAGCACATGTTTCTGAGAGAAATATTAGAAGGTATTATTCTAATGAGTGGTCACCAGCCATCCATATTATACAAGAACAGGGCAGAAAAAACTGATGATCTTCCAAAGGCACCAACAGCTGTACCTTTAAAATGGTTAACAGACAAGGCTGTATGGGTTCATCAATGGCCTTTAACAACAGAGAAACTCCAGGCTTTAGAAGAGCTGGTAGAAGAACAGTTAAATGCTCAGCATATTGAAGAATCTACTAGCCCATGGAATTCTCCTGTATTTGTTATTAAAAAGAAATCTGGTAAATGGAGAATGGTAACAGACCTTAGAGCAATTAACAAAGTAATTCAGCCAATGGGCTCTCTACAATCTGGAATTCCTTTGCCTACTCTGTTACCTAAAGGATGGCCTCTCATAGTTATCGATTTAAAAGACTGTTTCTTTTCAATACCCCTACAAGAAAAAGACAGAGAAAGATTTGCTTTCACGGTGCCCACTTACAATAATTCTCAACCAGTTAGAAGATTTCAATGGAGAGTCCTCCCACAGGGAATGTTGAATAGTCCAACCCTGTGCCAATATTTTGTACAACAGCCCTTGGAAGTGATACGTAAAAAATTTCCTAAATCTATAATTTATCATTATATGGATGATATTTTACTAGCTGACTCAAGTGCAGATACTTTAGAAAGAATGTTTGAAGAAGTAAAGAAAATATTGCCTTGCTGGGGATTACAAATTGCTCCTGAAAAGATACAAAGAGGAGATTCTATTAATTATTTAGGATATAAAATAGAGCTACAAAAAATTAGACCTCAAAAGGTACAAATTAGGAGAGATCGCCTACAGACTCTTAATGACTTTCAAAGATTATTTGGGGACATTTCTCATCTACGAACTATTGTTGGGGTAAAAAATGATGAACTGAATAATTTGTTCAAAACCTTAGAAGGTGACAAGGACTTAAATAGTCCAAGAGAATTATCACCTGAAGCTGAGAAAGAATTGGCCTTGGTAGAAAAAAAAGTACATGAAGGACATGTAGATCGTATTGATCCAAAGCTGGATTGCATTTTGGTTATTTTACCTTCTAGGCATTCTCCTACAGGAATATTAATGCAGAGAGAAGATATTATATTGGAATGGATATTTTTAAAAAATAAACCAAATAAAAAATTAAAAACTTATGTGGAAAAAATCTCTGACTTAATTTTGAAAGGAAAATTGAGACTTCGTCAATTAGCAGGAATAGACCCAGCAGAAATTGTTGTACCTTTAACTAAAGAGGACATTGAAAAATTATGGACAGAAAGTGAACCTTGGCAAAGAGCTTGCAGTAATTTTTTGGGAGAAATTAACAGCAAATATCCTAAAAGCAATAGAATTGATCTTATAAAGAGAGCTGATTGGATCTTGCCTCGAATTGTACGTGAAAAACCCATATCTGGAGTTCGGACATTTTATACAGATGCCAACAAGCAAGGAAAGGCAGGTTACAAATCAGAAAATTTAAGTAAAGTGGTTCAAAGTGCTTATAATTCAGTTCAAAAATCAGAATTGTATGCTATTCTGTTGGTATTAATGGATATTTCAGAACCTCTCAATATAGTTACTGACTCTCAGAATGCTGAAAGAGTGGTATTACATATTGAGACTGCAGAATTTATCCCTGATGCTTCAGAATTAACTTCACTATTTATTCAATTACAAGATACAATCAGGGAAAGGAGTCATCCTTTCTATATAACTCACATCTGATCCCATACTGGTCTGCCAGGCCCTCTAGCACAAGGTAATGATGAGATTGATAAATTATTGATAGGAAATGTGCTGGAGGCCTCAGAATTTCATAAGAAACATCATGTCAATAGTAAAGGCTTAAAAAAGGATTTTTCCATAACTTGGCAACAAGCCAAGGAAATTGTAAAGAAATGTCCTACTTGTTCCTTCTACAATCAGACACCATTACCAGCAGGATGTAACCCAAAGGGTACTCAGAGGAATGAAATCTGGCAGATGGATGTGTTTCACTTTGCAGAATTTGGAAAATTGAAATATGTACACCATACTATCGATACTTATTCAGGATTTCAATGGGCAACTGCTTTGAGTTCTGAAAAAGCTGATTCTGTAATCACTCATTTGCTAGAAGTTATGGCCATCATGGGTATACCTGCACAAATTAAAACTGACAATGCTCCAGCATATGTCTCTATTAAAATGAAACAGTTTTTTGCTTATTATAATATAAAGCATATCACAGGTATACCACATAATCCTACAGGCCAAGCAGTTATAGAAAGATCCAACAGAACTCTAAAGGACATGATAAATAAACAAAAAGGGGTAACAAAAACCCCCAGAAATAGACTGCACAATGCTCTATTAACTTTGAATTTTCTCAATGCTAATGAGAAAGGAACAACAGCTGCAGAGAGACATTAGATAACAGAAAAAAACTGCAGAATTAAATCAGCCTATATACTTCAAGGATGTGCTGACCTCAGAATGGAAACCAGGGCATGTGTTACGTTGGGGACGAGGTTTTGCTTTTGTTTCTGCAGGAGAAGATAAGCTGTGGGTACCATCAAAACTGATAAAGGGTCGATTTGAACAAGAGAGACCTCTTAATTAGAAGAGGTGATAGTTCATCAACCAACATGACCATCCAGTTTAAACTCACTTATACCGTTAATACATGCCTTTTCATTTAATCAGATGTAACTTGCCAAAAGGGGACCTCCCCAAAATTAGTCTTGGGGAAGGGTTTTTGTTTTTGTCTTTTAGGAGAATGAAGGCTAAGGAATCTGAAGAACACTGGACAAATGAGACAACTGAAGAAAAAGGACAAATCATCTGTCCCAGGAAAAACAGTAAAATGGCCTATTGGTATATCATCTACAAAATTTCATAAATCTTTCTAAATGTTTGTTTCTGCTCTTCTCTAAAAAATTAATACTCTTAGTCTTCTTGTAGTCCCAGTTCAATTAAAGCTTCAAGCTGATTTTGGAGTTGGAGAATGGCTCTCTCCTCCTTTAAACTCAAGCATGTTGTTAAAAAGAAAATGAAAACTCCCTGTATCATACCAGAAGAAAGAGCCATCTTCTGACATGGGACAGGAGAAAAACCAAATTAATTAAGGGACTATTCTATTAGTAATCTCAATTCTTTGACTCTATTCTGATTCTTTAAACTTTTCTTAAAGTATGAATTTTATATCAGAATTCACAAGATATATATATATTTTAAACTTTGTTGAGATAATAATGGTCATATGAGTACTAATTAATTTAGAGAAAAGGCTTCGATTAGCTGCCTATACATGTCTTTGTGTTCGAGTCTCTTTTCAGTTTTCTGCAGGAAATCACGGCCAGGCCTAACATCAAATGAAATCTCCAGGAAGAAGATGGGGCCCCACAACAACAATTCCACGTGGAAAATAATATCACTAAGCTGACAAACATCATCTACAGATCAGCTTTGGACTGCAAAGTGCTTAGAGCAATTCTGAGATGGCTAGCTGAGATGATCCAGTTTCAAAGACTGCTTGAATAAGGACTTGAGATAAACCCTGAACTTTGGCATTATGGATAACAAAGAATATAGTTATCTTTCCTAGAATTTGTCAATTAACCCAAAATTTTTCTTTTCAGAATAAAGATAACTTCGCCCATACCCAGCAGGAAGCAATTTTAAGAATTCAACGCCCACATTCCCAAAGGGGTGGTGTGGGGTGGGTGGTTTTTTGGTTTTTTTATGGGTATTGGGTCTGGGATAGTTTTCATTGTTTAGGAGGGTTGGTTACAAGTTGTTGTTAAGGGTTAAGAAAAGGGCTAGGCAAAAGGTACTTGTTAAAAAAAAAAAAGAAAGAAAGAAAGAAAAAAAATCAATTACTAGTTTTAAATACTTTACATTCAATTGGATTGTTTTATATTGTATACAAATTATTATTATTGAGATTGAGATTGTTAGAATATACCATATACGTACTTCTAATCTTGTTCGAGATATTGTATTTATACCATTCATTTAACAATGTAATGCAATTTGCTAATCCTTGAATGTTAGTAATTACCAACTATTAGGATATATAGAAATGAAAATTAGTGGTTAGACATTACAATTGAACTTGTAGTCATATTAGGTGTGTTTTCAAGATCAAACAGATATATTTTAGATAGACAGGTCATCTTCAAACCCTTCAGAGATCTACAGAATATGGCATTTAAAATGTTTTAATAACTTAAGAATTTTTCTTTTTTGCTATGACTATGAGACATGACGGCTCCTGGCAGTACCAATCTACTTCAGAGAAAATATGGGCATTGAAGAAACTACATATGGAACTAACTTTCATTGTTGCAAAAGTCAGCCACTGGACAACAAAGTATCCTTGAATCAACTGCTGACAAACAGGACAGACAGGACATGAAACCAAGGACTACCAATTCTTGCCAAAACAAGTGTGGTTGTGGCTTTAACAAAAGGCATCTTCTGAAGCCAGGACAATATGGCACCATCCCTGAAGTGAGTGACCTTTGCAATCTGTAAAAGGTACCGTGCCCTTTTCTTCTAAGGCAGCTGAACAGGGAGTGGGCCAATGGCTTCTTATATGCAATGGAACAGCAGATGAAACAGTTATTCTTGAGGAATAACTAAGCTCACCTCTCTCAATAGTAGACTGGCGTTTAATAGAGAGATGTGGAGAAGAACAGGATGCCAAGATGAAGCCACATATACACAGCCAAGAAAAATGGACAGCTGAATTGAAAAGACATGAATAATTTCCAGAATTTAAAATCCTGAATCATGACATGACACTAATGGAATTCAGGTGTTTCTGGTACATGGACTGCTCTCACCAAATGTGAGGTCAAACTGTTGACCTTGTATATATCTTAGTTCACAAAAGAGTCTGTCAGATACGCTAAGCCTATAGGCTGAAGATGATGCCCCAACACTATGGAGAAACCTCAGGTGACTGTCCAGGCAGCTGGCTGTTTCTGTCAACTCACATTTTTTTTTTTTTGAAGCTGCTTGCATGCACTTCTTGTTTTTATTTTTCATTAGGTAGTATTATTTCCTTCTTGGGTCTCTGAGGGAGTTGAAGATCAGTTAGTTATAGTTATAATTATCTTTGTTAAGGATTTCAGAAAAACTCACTAAGAGCTGTAAGTGTATAAATTTGAAAGACATTATAAGACAGTTCCGTTAGCTATATAAGTTAGGATAAAAAGTGAATCAGGTACATTCTGGACTTACCAAAATAGGATAGATAATGGAATTATTTTCTCTGAATTTGTCAATTACAAATGGACTAGACATTGTTTAGGTATTTATTGTTTGTATATATGGTATATATAGTTATTGTACTTTTGTATATAGTTTTTCTTATATTAGTTATAACTTTTTCCTTTTTTCTTTTTATTAAAATAGAAAAGGGGAAATATAGTGATATTTTATTTGTATTGAAATGTGATTTTATTTGTATGTCAATAAAGTTGCCTTGAGGTCAGAGCAAGCCAGAGCAGAAGCTGAGCAGTAGTGGGGCACGCCCTTAATCCCAGCACTTGGAAGGCAGAGCTAGGCGGATCTCTGTGTGTTCAAGGACATAGCCAGCATAGCAGACACATGCCTTTAATTTCAATACCAACCATAGAAGACCTGGAGGTCTGTACAAACAGGCAGTGACGAGGAGGTCATGTGGCTGGGTTACAACCAATGAGGGAGGAGAACAGAAAGTCTTTAAATAGACAGGACGCACAGAAGTAGGTCTCTTGCGGAGAGGAGGAACTGCAGAAGCAGTGAAGGGTAAGGTTTTCTGCTTTGGCTCTGACCTCGTGGTTTTTAACTCTGCAACTGGCTCTGTGTTTCTTATTTAACAAGCAGGATACATCTACACAGAGCTAAACAGAGAATTCTCAACAGAGGAAGCTCAAATAGCTGAAAAACATTTAAGGAATTGCTCAACATCCTTAGTCATCAGGGAAATGCAAATCAAAACAACTCTGAGATACCATCTTACACCTGTCAGTATGGCCATGATCAAAAACACTGATGACAGCTTATGTTGGAGAAGTTGTGGAGCAAGGGGAATATTCCTCCACTATTGGTGGGAGTGCAAACTTGTACAACCACTTTGGAAAGTAGTTTCTCAGAAAACTGGGATCAATCTTTCTCAAGACCCAGCTATACCACACTTGGGCATATACCCAAGGAAAGCTCAATCATACCACAAGGACACATGCTCAACTACGTTTATAACATCATTATTTATAATGGCAAGAACATAGAAACAACCCAGATGCCTCTCAACCAACAAATGGATTAAGAAAATATGGTAAATGTACACAATGGAGTACTACTCAGCAGTTAAAAACAATGACATGAAATTTTCAGAAAAATGGGTGGAATGAAAAAATATCATCCTAAGTGAGGTAACCCAGACTCAGAAGGACGAATATGGTATGTACTCACTCATAAGTGAATACCAGATGTAAAGCAAAGGATAACCAGACTACTACCCACAGCTCCAGAGAAGCTAGCTAACAAGAAGTACCCTAAGAGGGACACATGGATCTTCCTGGGAAGAGGAAATAGATGAGATTTCCATGAACAAACTAGGGGTGATAGGGGTCAATGGAGGATAGAGGATGGGGAATCATAATGTAAGGGAATGTTATGGTTGGGCTGGAACAGGGACAGAGTGGGAGAGCAATAAAAGAGATACCATGATAGAGGGAGACATCATCGGGATAAGGAGAAACAGGGTGCTAGGGAAGTTCCCAGGAATCCACAAGTCACCTTAGACTACTAGCAACAGTGGAGAGGGTGCCTGAACTGGCCTACTCCAGTAATCAGATTGGTAAATACCATAACTGTCATCATAGAGCCTCCATCTGGTAACTGATGGAAGCAGATGCAAAGATTCACAACCAAGCACCAGGCTGAGCTCCAGGAGTCCAGTCAAAGAGAAAGAAGAGGGATTCTATGAGCAAGGACATCAAGATTATGATGGGGAAACCTACAGAGACTACCAAACCAAACTAGTGGGAACTCATGAACTGTGGGCTAATAGCTGTAGAGCCTCCATGGGACTAGACTAGGCCCTCTGGATAGGTGAGACAGTTGTTTAACTTGAACTGTTTAGGAGCCCCTGACAGTAGGATCAGGATCCATCCCTGGTGCATGAGTGGGCTTTCTGGAGCCCAGTGCTTATGGTGATACCTTACACAGCCTTAGTTCAGGGGGAGGGGCTTGAACATGCCTCCGCTGAATGTACCAGGCTCTGATGACTCCTCATGGGAGGTCCTGCCTTTGAGGAGATGGGAATGAGGGATGTGTTGGGGGAGAAGGCTGAGCAAGGAAGAGGAGGGAGGAGAGGGGATCTTTGGTTGGTATGTAAAATTAACAGAAAATGTATTAATAATTTAAAGAAAGAAAAAGAAAGAAAGAAACATTGGCCAGGAAGACTCCAGAGCCTCCCAAAATACAGACTCTTGTGCTTCTCTTAGTTGCCTGCCAGGAATAGTAGATTATACCTTATTGCTGAAAACATTGCACATCTTAGTTGTAAGATAAGAATGAAATCAAACTGGAACTAAGCAGGAAGCTTCTTCCCTGATGGCTACCTTGTATAGTACAAGGTGCTATACATACTGCTTGGAGAAAAAGTGTATCAAGGTCTTATGATATTGACCCATCAAGCAAGATGTTATGAATACAAACAACCACTCTCTCTTCTGATTTGAGGCCCACAAAGGAATCCATGCCTAGTGCTGAGGAAGACTTGGCCCCAAGAGGGAACTATCCACTATTGGTATAGCTTCTGTCCTATTGGCCTTTCTAATGGCATGATAAAAGACTCTGACAAAACAAGTAACAGTTTATCTGGCTTATCATTACAGTAATTGAAAAATTGTATAAATAACCGAATAATTACAGTTGATCGTTACTGTGAAATCAAGCCACAAACTTCAGGAGTTTTTTATTTATTTATTTTTTTTCTCAGCATTAATAGTAAAAAGCAAAGAAACAATACATACAACCTTACTTGCTTGTTCAGGGCTCAGCCTAGAGCAGTGGTTCTCAACCTTTCTAATGCTGTGACCATTTAACACAGTTCCTCATCTTGTGGTGATCCCAAGTATAAAATTATCTCATCGCTGCCTCATAAATCTAGTATTTCTACTGTTATGAATTATAATGTAAATACCTGTGTTTTCTGATGGTCTTATGAGACCCCTGTGAAAGGGTTATTTAGCCATCAAAGGGGTCACAATGCACAGATTGAGAACTACTGGCCTAGAGCATGGGCCCACCCACAATCACCTAACATGTCCTACTTTAATTAACAATCAAGAGAATCCCAAGCAAATATGCCCCAAACCCAAACTGAGCTAGATGATTCTTTTTTATTTCCTTTACAAGTCCTTTGAGCATATACTATGGTTTCTGCTTTTGTGAATTCATGGGATTTCTGTGTGTGGAAACATGTGTGTCTCTGAATCCATATGTTTTTCTTATGCTTTTCTTTGTTTCCTTTGTTTGTTTGTCATATTTTGTCATATTCTGTTTTGTTTTTGTTTTCTTATTTTATTAATATTCTTTATATTATTGTTTATATTCTAAGAAGAGAGAAAAATGGTGGGGATTCAAATGAGAGGGGAGTTGGGGAAGATCTAGGATGATTTAGAGAAGGGGAAACTATAATCAGAATATGTTTTCTTTAAAAACTATTTTCAAAAAAAGTAAATTACAATAAACAATAAAGTCAATATTTTTATAATCATCCAAGGCTCCTTTTTAAAAAAAGAAAATTAAGAAAAAGGAACTAACTTGACTAAAACAGCAGTCAAATGTTAACAAAAAAAATAATAATAATAAGTGGTTCTGGACCGACCAGGTAAATATATACAAATAAAAATTAATTTTGACCTATTACTTAACACTAAGCAAAACAATATGTTTTAGATGACTCATATTTAAATATAAGAGTCAAATCTAAAAGCTTTAAGAACAAAATGTTGGAAAGTATCTTCATCCCCTATGTTCAGGTAAATGTTTTCGTTGGCCAGATCAAATAACGGATAAGATAATTTTACCAAACCTTAAACTTTAGGGGTAAAATTACAACTCAGTGGACCTGAATTCAATCCCCAGAGCACAATAAATAAAGATAAATAAATAAATGGTAAGTAGATATGTAGATGATAGATGATAGATACATAGAAGATAGATAGATGATAGATAGATAGATAGATAGATAGATAGATAGATAAAAACAATCAAATACATAAACAATTACTTTTGCTTTCAAAGATACAATTTAAATTTTTCTGAAGATCTGGTGAGATGACTTAGTGAGTGAAAAGCAGTTGTCACTGAAGCTTGATGACTAGTGTACAATCCCCAGAATCCACAGTGAAAGGGAAGAATTAAATCTGAAGAACTGACATACCTCCACATTCCTACTTTTCAATATTCATTCATACACAAATACACATACATACAATAATAATAATAATAATTTTTAATCTGTTTGCCATGAGGGTGTACACTGGTAATCCCGGAAGAGGAGGTAGGATTGGTACAAATTTGAGGACAGCCTAAGCTGTGGAGTGAATTTCAAACCAATAAGACCTCCAAAGTAAGGCCTTGCCTCAAATAACAAACAAAAATAAACGAAAATGCATAAAATGAAAATTTGAAAGACATGACACGAAATGGGAGAAAATGTTCACTGACACGTGAAAAGATACATTTTTAAAATATAAATATTTGTATTATTCACTTCTATATTTATATCAATGTTTACTTAAAGTCATAAATACAGATATTTATAAATATATTCATTAATTCTCAAATCTTATTTGAGAATATAAATACAATCAAGTGTTGCGTGATGACATTTGAGTCAATGGCATATGATGTATGCTCGTGTGTAATAGACTATGCCTTCTAGATTTTTATAATTATACCATACAACGGCTACACTGTTTAAAATCATGTAATGGTGCATTTTGCGGGAATGAATATTGTTACCGAGTGACTTGTAAATGTGTCTATGAATACATATAACAATAGTTTTATATGTGTTTGTACAATATATATATATATATATATATATATATATATGTATAACAATGTAACAATAGCTATGTCATGTACAAATAATGTATGCTGTGGTTTACTGCTTACTCATTTAATTTTTCCATTGATGCTCTACTTTTTCTATGCATAGTACTAGACACTGACTTAGAAATAAGAGAGGCTTGGTTCCTGTCCACAGAATTCATGTACTTTATTTATTTTCTCTTGCAAGCTTTCTTTATATGTAATATTTATGTTTTGAATTAATTATACATTTACTGGATTTAAAAAATCTTCATGTGGCACTATACATTTTAAGTTTCAGAATTTTCAGAATTTTTCTGTGAACAGTTTACTTTCATTTGGTAAATTGTAGCATCCCACAGACAGAGTATGGTTTCTCAATTATTGTCATTAATAAAAATTTATTTTGAACATTTTGTAGGAATTACCTATGGCCACTTTCCTACTATAGCAGTAAAGTTGAATAAGCAGAAAGACCAAGTGGTCCATAAAACTGATATATTCATTATTATCTGTCTTTTCTCTAAAACACTTGCCAAAACCTGTTCTAGACTAATTTGGAAAGAAAAAAATGAATATTCCTCCATGTGATTGGATATTCCTCTTTGATCACTATTGCATTCTACAAAGTTTGGCAGTAATAAAGAGAAGTCAACTTAAGTGATTATCTTATCATCTTACTATTATTTTAGACATAAGAAATAGTATGACCTGATATAATAACGCCAGCTAATATCAATAATACAAACCTCAGCCTAACAAGAAAGAAACATGTTACCACCTCAAAATCATTACCTTAAGGTTGGTATTAAAATAAAACTCAAACTTTGTTGTGACTTTAATTTGTAAGCTTCTGTGTCGGTCTTCTAAGTTGACATTTCCCTTCACACTCTTCTACACTATTAGTAGCAAGTATTTTATCAGCTTCTAAAGCAAAGGTAGTATTCTAAACAGGATTAGTTGGTGACATACTTTTTTAAATATAATGATCTGCTTATTGCCATTAAGACAAGGAAATTACTGTTGCAGACAATCATTGCTCGCAACTCTAATTGCAGACATCCTGAATTATCTGTTTAGGAAAATTACCTTTAGGATAGTTAAAGACTGCTTTGAGATACACAAATTACAGAGAGACAACATTTTTTTTTCCTAGGGAACTAATCAATTGTAGATAAATACAGCTTGATCAAGAGTTCAAAATAAGAGGTTGCTACATTAACTTTAAAGACAAGCATGTTTCATTCTTAATGTTTGTTTCATAACAGCTCAGGCATATGTCTGACAGAACTTCACTCAGCGTGTAACTGTAGAAGTACTTGCCAACTTTCATGAATAGATGACTTCATCAGTGAATTACAAAATAAATAAGTGACAAGGAATAAAATTTATAAAATAAAAAATGGGTCCTTTATAAAAGAACTGTTTTGAAACACTTCTGTATTTTATGTTTTAACCTTTATTATATCAACATCTTCAGGAGTAGTGGCATACCTTTCATCTCTGCAAGGACCTATGTGGTGCTCTGTCCTCAGTGATATAGCATGTAGTGGCTATCATTTACTAAACATTATTAAAAATATATTTAGTCTTCCCATTAATCTGTGATCAATTGTGTGACTTTTCTTGCAAAAAAATAAAAATAAACAAATATCTTTCTACCCCAGATAGGATGTCAACAATAGACTGAAGAAAATTTCAACCAAGTCTAGTTTAATGAAGCTGTGAATTTATTGGGATTACTCCCAAGAAACTAGATGACCCAAAGGCAGCATCAACACTGAAAAGCTCACTTTTCCATGGGTAATGACACAAAAACTCATGTCTGTAGCCCCAGGTACAACTTGACCACTCAGAGCAACTCCTTTCTTCAGCAGCTGCTGCTTAAATGACTTTGGGTAGTTGCTATGTGAAGCTCCTAAATTTCAGGAGTTTCCTACACCTTGTACATTTCATTTAAATTTTAAGTCTTAATAACCTGCCTCCCCTCTCCAAGAGAAGGTTTTGGTTTAGAGGCTATACAACAATAGTGATCTTAAGGTTCCACAATATCTAATACCTAATTTTGTATCACATCATATTCATTAAATCCTTAATAAATTAAAGAATCTCTTCTGGGAGGAAATGGCTTGATATAGAGAGGTTGGCAGAGTCAGGGCTAGCTATCTCCCAGCCAGGCTGCATCTTAGTAAGGAGGAGACCTTCCCTAAGTACAAGACCAGGAGATATATTTTACAAAAAAAAATATACAGGCACAAAATTGGGACTATAAAAATTGTTTACTCTATAATTTCAGTAAACCTAAACTAGAAACTATTGAAGAAATGGAGAAGAATAGATAGATATTTATTGGTGAAATTATTAAGGCCACTCCACGTAGTTAAAAGGGAGGTTTATTTTGTGGGGTAACTTACAAATGAAGGGGTAGGTTGCAGGGTCTGGCAAAGGTATAGCGCAGTCCGGCGGTGTTCTCTGGAGAACTCTGCTCAGTCTACCTCCTGCGTCCAGGGTCCCGGAACCAAGAGAGAGACCTCCTCTTGATCCTCCTCTGCCCCGCCTTGTGGGCGTGATCATTACCGAAGCCTCAATGGGGGTTGGAACTTCCAGGCCAATGCTGGGATGGCTATCCACTACAGATATTTTTTAACTAATGTTGCTTGTCTGGAATGAATTATTAGCACATGCAATCAAAGTAAATGTGGATGTAAGGGCAGACTCTAATCCACTTTGACTGGTATCTTCACACAAGATGTACAAGAAGAGTGTCATGTGGCAAGGGAAAGGCATATAGGAAGACAGCAATACATCAGTCAGCAATAGCTGTTGCATCTAGCAGCCCAGGAATACCTTGACTCACTGGCAAGTAGAAAAAATCCAAATCCAGCAAAAAGAGACTGTTTCTGGGGTTTAGAAAGGTCCATGAAGCTGCTGACACTTTGACTGGGGCATTTAATCTCCAGAGCAGCGAAGGAATCAATTTATGACATTTTAGCAGCCATGCTCGTGATACCTTCGTATGGAAACCATAAACTAACATCTGCAGCATTACCATCTCCATAAGAGATCAATTATTCAATATGAATGCATGGCCGTAGGGTGGTCCTCTGTCATGTCAACACACCTTCTAGTAACTTCCTCAGATTGTGTTTTTCTTTTCTTTTCTTTTTTGTTTTATATAAGAGATTTTCTAGTCATGTTACCTACCAGTTGTGTTACATACCAGCCACGGATTCCCCTGTCCTCCCTCCTCCTATCCCCAGCTCCCCCCCCCATTCCCACCTCCTCCAAGGCAAGGTCTGCCCTGGGGAGTTAGCCCAGCCTGGTACATTCAGTTGAGGCAGGTCCAGTTCCCTCCTCCCTGTACCAAGGCTGAGCAAAGTGTCTCAGCATAGGCCCTAGGTTCCAAAAAGCCAGCTCATGCACCAAGGACAGGTCCTGGTCCCACTGCCTGGGGACCTCCTAAACAGTTCAAGCTCATCAACTGTCTCACTTATCCAGAGGGCGTTGTCCAGTTCCATGGGGGCTCCTCAGCTATTGCTTCACAGTTCATGTGTTTCCACTAGTTTGGCTATTTGTCCCTGTGCTTTTTCCAATCATGGTCTCAATATCTCTTGCTCATATAATACCTCCTCTCTCTCACTGATTGGACTCCTGGAGCTCCAGCTGGGCCTTGGCCGTGGATCTCTGCATCTCCCCGTGGATCTCTGCATCTCCTCCCATCAGTCACTGGATGAGAGTTCTATTATGACAGTAGGGTGTTCAGCCATCCAATCACCAGCATAGGTCAGCTCAGGCACTCTCTTGACCATTGTCTATAGTGGAGGTATCTGTGTATTTCTGGGGACCTCTTTAGCACTCTGCTTCTTCCTATTCCCATGGAGTCTTCATTTATCATGGTATCTCTTTCTTTCTTCTCCCATTCTGTTCCTGGTCCAGCTAGGACCTCCTGCTCCCCTAAGCTCTCTTTCCCCCTATCCTTGCCCTCCATTACCCCCTCTCACCCCTAGTTTGCTCATGTATATCTCATCCATTTTTCTATCACTGGGCAATCCCTGTGTCTTTCTTAGCGTCCTCTTTACTAGGTAGCCTCCCTGGAGTTGTGAGTTGCAGTCTGGTTATCCTTTGCTTTACATCTAACATCCACATATGAGTGAGTATTGTTAACCTCCATATGTAAAATAGACATGAATTCCCTTAGACTCTTCTCACATACAATCTATGTTTAGCAAGACTGCAAGATAAGTCTTCTAGAATTTTAAAAGTCCTTTTGTATAATAGAAAGCAGTTATGAGAGGCCTTCTTAAATCTTCTTGGGTTGTAAAGAAGACCCTTACCTTCATCACCTTTCCCCTAAACTTTATGTTCTCAGAAACTTCTTGGATTTGATCTATACTTTAATACCATATCTTATTTTGGAAATTGTAACTAACTGAAGAAAAATGAGTTGTTATTATTCCTCTAAATTTTTCTTGGAATCTGAAGAATAGATTCACTTTCCTTCTTTCTTTCTTTCTTTCTTTCTTTTCTTTTCTTTTCTTTTCTTTCTTTTTTTTTGAGGCTAAAAAGAGTAGTTTAAGTTATTTTTCCCTGAAATATTTTGGTGATCTAAGTTCACTGTACACTTTATGCTTGCATATTTTCCTTAGTCACAATATGAGCAAACTTAATGTAACTAACAAGCACATCTTATTCTCCACCTTCTTCCTGGCCTGTTACTACCTTTTGTAGCACACTGTGTTTGATTCTGAGGGAAGGTACCATCTCCCTTTCAGATACTGCATTCTGTTCCTATTAGTTATTGATGTACAAAGGTCACTACAAATTTAACCATTTGAGCAACTCCTTTATTATGTGTATGGCAATTTGTCTAGTAAAAAAAATTCAACAAGAGAAATCCACAGAAACTCTGATCTTTCAGACTGGATTCCTGTGCTCACACAAAATGACTGGGTGTCATTATCAGAAAGAGACTACCTGGTGGGTGGACCAGTGTCTTCATGGGTTTGAAAATTCCCTTCGTGTGCCTTGAATCTTTGCTCCTGTATTATTATCCCTAAAGACAGAATTTATAGATCAGAAAAGAAATTGAAACATGAATTGACAACAGGTAGAATATGTTCCTTTTACAAGATTTCTACCACCTTCCTCTGCTTAATGTTCTGCTTCATCTCTCCCAATGATTTTATAGTTTGAAGTTTTACAGAGTTGTAATTAAAGTCCAAGAAAAGCACCCATAACTCTTTATGATTTCTGGTGCCATTTATGCGTAAGTATGCAAGAATATTCACTAACATAACTGACGAGGCATTTTTAATGTGGTAGTAAAAAATATTCAATACTAAAAATTATTGGAAATTTTCTTTCTCCCATTTACATTCATTATTAGTTCTGATATGTTCTGTGTACTGTGAATAAAGTAAAAATTTCTACTCAGTAGAATAAAAATTACTGGCACTCATTTGGAAATTTTCAGAATTAAGCCAATTAAATGCAAAACATTTTCCAAAGCATTCTCTTCTACCCTCTGGCTGCAAAAGCATATACTCAGAAGAAGCATTGCAATTAGCACTCAGATCACATTGCACTGTCCCATGCACATGACTTTATTGAGAAAAAGAAGGTGGCCTCTTAAAGATAGAGAACTTTGGAGGAAATTTCTTGAGTCGTTTCATACTTTTATGATATAGTTGATTCATTCTTTTTATTGCAAAGATAATTATTCATTTAAAAGAAAATAATAATACATAATAAAAAGTCATAATTCATCCTTTCTGTTTCTATAGTGAAATTCACCTGATTTGTAAGAATATAAAAACATACTTCAAATTTTACTAATAAATTTGAAAATTGTGTAAATATCATCTTTCTGTATTGCTAACTGAAAATCAATTAAGTAGTTAGAATCTGTTACTTTAATATTTAAGTACTTTGTTATTCACAGAATATACATTGCTGAAAGTTTTTAGGTATGCACAAGACAACATTCTCTCATTTGAAAATGACTGGTTACTAATGAATACTTAAAATACATCTCATTTGAGAAAAAATAACTTTTTGGTTGATTAGACTTGAAAATATTCAGATTTAGTTTTACTGACTATTTTAAGTAGTGAATTTCTTAAAATATGTTATGCAAAAGTATCTATGGCCAAAGGAAAGTAAAATGGATCCTTAAGATTTGCACCAAAATCTATTTTATTGTTTCAGTTATCTGTGTACTATACAAGGAAAAGGTTTTACCTAAGCCTTACATTTCACTTCTGCCACTTTTTATCTTTGCACATTATTGTGCTGGTTGCTTCCTCTTTGTATACAAAAAAGTTAATACTTAGTGCTCTGTATAGATACTTTACATTTCCCTTTGAATTATATTTTTACAGCAGTTTTTGTTTGAAGGGAATATGAATAAGGAAATGTAGCCAGCAAGTGAAAGTGTATTAAAATTTTAAATGACATGTGTGCTCTTATTTTTAAGTTCAGTATACCTTTTTATTCAATATGGAGAAATTGAAAAGTCTTTCAGAATTACGATAGGAGATGCAATTTAAATGTTTAAGAAACTTGTAAATCTACAATGTTGAGTGCTAATTATATAGTTATACCAATGACATGGAAAAAAACCTATTGCATAAAATTCTCCCAAACTTTCTAACACCCAACTGTGTAAAACTTTGTCCTGAACAATGATTGCCTCCTGGTTAAGTAAACTAGCACAGAAAGAAACCTTGTCCTTTTCATAGTTTCTGAAATTATCTGTAAACACTTCAGTTGTTTTGCCTAGGCATTAATTACTACTAATCTGGAAGTTTTTCAGAGAACATTAGTACTTCAATATAATGGTAATGGTTTATATGTTTAAATGCATTCATTTGCAATCTCACATGAGCTCACTCCCTACTTCTCCACAAGCAATAAAGTGTGTGTCTTGAAACCCCGGTGAATGATGTGCAGAGAACAGTCAGGTTAATTAAAAAAAAAAAAAAAAGCACAGAGCTCAAAGCTGAAAGAATCAACACCACATTATTTTCTTACAGGTTTGTTTAAATAGGTATTGTCTTCAAACACCACAGGGCATGACCCTGAACATAGACTATAGAAAATCAAGCTTCTCAAAATCTCTGAGTTTCTTACAGCAATGCAGAAGTAAATTTTATTTTCAGACTTCCATTAGAGAAAGAAAATCTAATCAGCAAATATGCCTGTCCTTAGAGTTACATGTAAAACTATCACCATCATCGTGTGGGACTTGGGATTTAGCTCAATTGATAAGAGTGGAAGCCTTGCATTGACGAGTCTTAACCCAAAGCACTAAATAAACCATGCTTATAGCAAACACTCATAATCCCAGCACTCAGTAGGTAGAGAAAAGAAAATCAGAAATCCAAGGTAATCCTTGTTATACAGTAAGTTAGAGACCAGCTTGTTAAGTCTTGTCTCAATAATCAAAAGACAAATCTATTTCCCACTTTCTCTTCTACAGAGTTCAGTGTGCTTGGTTTTACTGACAATGGGGCCCCATTGCAGGGGACAACACCCACACAACTCATTGAACCTGGAGAAGTATAGCTGGTACCTATATTAACCTTCACCCCTACTTTCTAATATCTTTGGTGTGGGAAGATACTCTACAGGCTACCAGTGGAGAAACATAAATACCAACCCAGCCACAAAACCTTTGACCTACAATCTGTCCTCCCTTCAAGATAAACTAGAGCAATGGTGGTCCAGAGCTGGTGCGAGGAGACAACCAAGGTCTGATGGTACCCATACCTGATCCAGAGAGTAGATAGTCCAGAGACCTAGGGTAAAATCAAGCACTACTGTTCAAAAAAAAAGGATCAATAAAATGAATCCTAATGATATTCTACTATACTGATATAGCAATACCTTATTCAATCATCATCACAGAAGCTTTCTCATGCAGTAGATGGTAACAGATGAAGAAACCCACAGCCAGACATTACACAGAGACTCCTTGGAACACACAGCTCTAAATGGGATATCTCCATCAAATCTTCTGCCTTCAAGCCTAAGGGAACTCCATAAAGCAAAAAGAGTATAAGAACCAGAGAAGATGAGGCACACAAAGAGAAGAAGGTCCCCTGATAAACTGAGCAAAGTTCATGTGAACTCACAGAGACTAAAGCAACAAGCACATGACCTACTCTGGTCTGCACCAGATCCTATATCTCTATATAACTATTGTTTTGAGTTTTGTATTATTACGGGACTCCTGAATATATGGGTCTCTGATTCTTGTGTCTGCTCTTAGGGCTCTTTTTATTCTGTTCAGTTGTGTGAAGAATTTTGTTTTATCTTTCTATATTTTATTTTTCCACGTTTGATTGTTAACTTTTAGAAGCTTGTTATTTTCTTTTCTTTTCAAACTTTTATTGTTCTTCCCTCACAGCTGATATTCTGACTGCAGCTTCCCCTCCCTCCACTACTGTATTCCTTCCCCACATCTCCTCTCTCCCTAAGATCAACTCTTTCTCCATTTCCCTTTAAAAAAATAAAGGATCAGGTCTCTCAGGGATCTCCACCTAACATGGCCTAAGAAGATACAAGTAAGACTGGATACTAACCAAGGCTGGACAAGGCAACACAGTTGAAGGAAAGGGGTCCCAAGCACGAGCAAAAGAGTCAGAGACATCCCCTAATCCCATTATTGGGGGTCCCACAAGAACACCAAGCTACACAACCATAAGTTATATGCAGAGGACTTAGGTTAGAACCATATAAGGTCCATATTTGTCTTGTTGCTTCAGTCTCTGTGAGACTCTGTTAAGTCCTGCTTAGTTGATTCTGTGGCCCATGATTTTGTGCTGTTCTTGACCCATTTGGCTCCCACAAGCCTTCCTCTTCTTCTGTGGGGTTCCACTGGCTCAGCCTAGTTTTTCACTGTAGATCTTTGCATCTCCTCCCACAAGTTTCTGGATGATGCCCCTCTGATGACAACTGGTTTAGGCAACAACCTATGAGTACTGACGAATATCATTAGGAATCATTTCATTGACTTTTTGCCAGCCGTATTTTGTTCTAGCCTGGGTCTTTCGACTGCCCTGCCTCTGGTTCCTAACTATACAGACATTGTCAAGGGTGGGCTCTCTTTCCTAGAATGAACCTCAAGTTGGACCAATATTGGTTGGCCACTCCTACAAGTGCCCCAGAACATCTTTCAGGCAGAACAGTTTGCAGATGGCAGGTTTTGTGGTTAGGTTGATGTCCCAGTCCCACTGCTAGGTGCCTTGCCTGGTTATAGAACATGGCCACTTCAGGCTCTGTATCCTCCATTACTAGAGACTTCACTGGGGTCACTCTCATAGATTCCTGAGAGTTTCCACTGCACTAGGGTTCTTCATCACCCCCCCAAATGCCCCTAATTCCAGTCATATCCCAGTACTATCTCACTCTGTCCCTCCCTATTCCCATCCCCACCCACCAACAGTCCACACAGAAAATCTGTTCTATTTCCCCTTCTTAAGCCCTCCTTGTTATTTAGCTCTCTGGGTTTACAGATTGTAGCACAATTATACTTAATGTCCATGTATAAACGACTACATACTATGTTTTTTTCTTTTTGGATTTGGGCTATCTCATTCAGGATGATCATTCTAGTCCAATCCATTTACCTGGAAATTTCATGGTATTGTTTTTAACAGATTAGTAATATTCTGCTATATAAATGAACCATATTTTCTTCATCCATTCTTCTGTTGAGGGACATCTAGGTTGTTTCCAATATTGGGCTATTATGAATAAAACTGCAATGAACATGGTTGAGAAAGTGTTCTTGTGGGATGGAGCATCCTTTGGGGGTATATGCCCAAGAGTGGAATAGCTGGGTCTTGAGATAGATCAATTCCCAATTTTCTGAGTAACTTCCATATTGATTTCCATAGTGGCTATACATGTTTGCACTTCACTAGCAGTAGATGAGTGTTCCCCTTGCTCTACATCCTCAACATCATGAGCTGTCACTTGTGTTTTTTATCTTAGCCATTTTGAAAGATGTAAGATAGAATCTCAGAGTTGTTTTGATTTTCATTTCTTTGATGGCTAAGGATGTTGAACATTTCTTTTAAGTGTTTCTCAGCCATTTGAGATTCCTCTGTTGAGAATTTTCTCTTTAGATCTGAATCCAGTTTTTAATTGGATTATTTGGTTTGTGGGTATCTAGTTTCTTGAGTTCTTTATATATTTTAGGATATTAGCCCTCTGTAGGATGGGGAGTTGGTGAAAATCTTTCCCATTCTGTAAGCTGCAGTTTTGTCTTGACAGTATCCTTTGCCTTGAAAAAGCGACTCAGTTTCATGAGGTCCCATTTATTGATTGTTGTTCTTAGTGCCTGCACTATTTATGTTCTGATCAGGAAATTTTCTCCTATGCCAATGAGTTCAAGGCTGTTCCCTACTTTCTCTTCTATCAAGTTCAGTGTATCTTGTTTTATGTTGATGTCTTTGATCCACTTGGACTTGAGTTTTGAGTAGTGTGATAGATATGGATCTATTTGCATTCTTTTACATGATGACATGCAGTTAGATCAGCACCATTTGTTGACTAAGCTTTCTTTTTTTTTCATCATGTATTTCTGGGTCCCTTATCAAAAATCAGGTGACCAAAAGTGTGTACAGTTATGGCTGGGTCTTTGGTTCTATTCCATTGATCAGCCTGTCTGGTTTTTTTTTTTTTTCAATACTATAAAGTTTTTATTACTATAGTTCTGTAGTACAGCTCAGAATAAAATACAAATAATGTAAATTTTTTAATAAAACTCTGAGTTCTTTGAAAAGGTAAAACAGAAAGTATCAAAGTTAGTCCATGTTCTAAGCTGGGGTGATCAGGATAGTAATGCATACAGGAAGAGGTTGGTTGGAAAATGAATATGTGTGCAGTGAGGATAGGGTTTAATAGAAATGGGACTTTTCCTTTACCTGGACTGACACTGTGATGTTAGGGAAAGATTCATGTTAAAAGTCAGAGAAGTTTGGTGAAGTACAGAAGGAATGGTTGCCTCTGGGGAAAAAAAGATGTCCAGTTTGGCACAAAAATTGAAATGTGTGAGAACTTTTTCTATGACATAATTATAATTATCTGCTCACCTGTTATACTTCTTTAGTCTTTATACTTTCAGTCATATAAATTGCTCATACAGTCGTCCAGGTGTTTCCAGCTTTGGCATCCTTAGCCCTTAGCACTTATTTTTGTCATTTTTCCTTTGTTTTTCAAGTTCTTTAAAGTTTTTAAGGTTTTTTTTTTAGTTTAGATGTTTATAGTTTCTACCAAATCCCCTGTGTTAGTGTAGAAAGAACAAGGCGGAGGAAAAAGAGGAAAGGGAAGGGGAGGAGAAGCAAAGAGTGGGGAGGAAAAGAAAGGGAGTGGAGAGTAAGTCCTTACCTGCATAGTTCTGTTCAGGTAAGGACTTGTTACCTGTGCACTTCATCCTGACTGGCTCCAATCCCTATCTTCCTAACCTCTGGTTCCCAAGCTTCAATCATAACCACTTTTCCCAGGTAATTGTGCTTCCTAGAAAGGTCTCAAAGTAAAAATTAAAGACAAATCCATCTTATATTTTAAAATATGTTTCTAAACTTTTGTCTTTAATTTAAAAATAAAAGGTTTTACTTTTTTCTTGCAAATTATAGGAAAAGCAGATGAATTTTTTGATCTTCTGATATCCTGTCTGTCTGTTTCTCAGATATATAGTCAGGGATGCTTAGATGTGAGTAGAATGTCAATCGGTTATTTTAATTCTGACAGTAAAAACTTATATCTAGGGAAATAGTTTAATTTATCATCTCATTTTATTTCATTAACAAAAATGACCTTTGCTATACCATATCCTACCATTATTCATTCAGAATAGAATTTCTGAAAAAAAAGATAAAAGAAGGAAGATGAAATGATATTTTCTTTGAGTTTCTGAAAAGATTGGAAAATACCAGATGATAAATAGGTTGTAGGAAAAGGAACTAGAATTGGAAAGTAGATTGAATTGCAAAAGCCTAGTTTGTGTGCTATATAAATAAATAAGATTTTCTCAACAACACTTTAAGACACCTTTTCATGTTCAGAATCTGTACATTTTTAAATAGTATATAATGGAATAATACAGAGTGAATCATAAAGATATAGAACATATAAAAAATAATATAGATTTAATGAGGTGGATTCCTGTCTTTAATACTCTTCCATGCAATTCCCTGTATGAAGAGAATCTTTCTCACAATATTCACTTGTCTGGTTTCTTATCTAATGAGAGGGATGTTCCTTTACATCTTAATGTTGTTGAATTTTATTTTTATTCTATTTGTGTAATGTGTGTGCATCTGTGAGTGTGTGTCACATGCATGAGTGAACTCTAGGAGGACAGAAGGGGTTGTTAGATCCTCTGGAGCTGGATTTTCAGGCAATTTTGAGCATCCCAATGTGGATCCTGGGAGCTGAGTCTGAGACTTCTGCAAAAGCAGTAAGCATTTTTAACTGCTGAGCCATCTCACCAGCTACTCAAATCTTTAATTTTGACATTTTTAAGAGTATAGATTTATCTTTAATGAACTGAAGTAGTTTTTTAATGCTTTCAAGATACACAAGACTAACTAGACAAAGTCAGTGAAAAAACTAGAAAACTATCAAAGACAGAACGTTGTTACCATTTTTATTCTGTAGCTTGTTTTCTTAATGATACTTAGGAAAGCAGTTTATTCCCAGTTAAATGATGATAGGGCCTCCTAAAGAGGACATGGACACACATGCGCGCGCGCACACACACACACACACACACACACACACACACACACAAGAGTAAAAGAAAAATTTAAATCAAAAGCTGAGACATGTGTGATTGGAGACTCAACAGACCAGGAAAGCAAAGTTGAGGGTGTCTTGGGACAATGAATATGTTCTAAAAGTTTCTTTCCGAGGGCTTAGTCCAAAATCAGATGATACAAATAGAGATAGCAGAGTATGAAGAAGATAAGACTACCTTAGCACATGATCTCAGAACAGGAAACTAGTGGAAGAGCAGCATAGGATAGCAGTGGGGATGAAATGAAATATTCCTGGGGGCTCTGTGCTGAGAACACAGTGATAGGCATGAAAGCTCACTCTGTTAAAAGTTAATTGTCTATCTCTGAATGTACTGCTAAGTGTATGTTTACTGTTATTGTTTGTTTGTTTGTTTGTTTGTTTGTTTGTTTTGGGTTTTTTTGAGGCATTCACCCTATAGCCCAATATGGCATGGAGCTTACTATGTAGCCCCAGCAGGCCTCAAATTCACAAATAATTATCTTCTTATATCTGTCTCTAAAGTACTGAGATTAGAACATAAATCACCTCACCTGGTTGTTCATTATCTTCTAAATGAACAGGTCTTAGAGAACACACACTTATAAAGTACCCACAATACACAAGCAAGGGCCAGAGGAAAGGAGGATCAAGAGAAGTTACTGACTCTTTGGATGTGTGTCACACACACTGTTAGCAGGGAGAACAGTCAGGGTTGGCACTGTGGACTACATGACCAATCCCAAAGCAACTAGGTCTTGACTCAGAAAGGTAAAGTCTCCCTGCTTGGTGCAGGAGTGCTGTTAAGAAAAAGCACATGTATTGTTGAGTCGGAGTGACGCTCAAATAAATGACTTTAGAGTAATGGATTTCTAGACACAGCATTGTTCTCTAAGGGATTTGAAAATATTGGAAGATGTATTCAGTTGGCATGAGCTCCTGGTGAGGGAAAGTGGGGTTTGATAAGTAATATTACTGGCATCTAATGAATAGATTCTGGGAATTGAGCTAAATATTCTGTAACATAGAACATTCTCCTCTGCAAACAATTATCAGGCCCATAATATTGGTAGTTCAGTGCGAACAAACCTGACTGTATGACCTCATTTATATGATGCTAAGTGAGGTTCTTCTCCCCTGAGAGAAGTCAGGCACCAGAGCTATGGCACTCAGAGGCAATTAATACATAATTCAAAACTATGCTGATAAAAATAAAACATGGCTTGGATAATTCACATTATATATGCATATCAAATTACATACCAAAATCCATAAGCATATACAATTAAAACTATAAAGTATAGGTAATTTACTGGTCTGTCTTAATTATGCTTCTGCTCAATAGGTATGTACAATTGTAAAACTCACTAAAATGGCATTTTATTCCATGTAAATTATGCCTCATTGAAACTGATTTTATGAACAAATTCACAAGCTCACAAACTCAGGGTAAGGTATTTGATTAAACTCAAATGAACATCTAATTAAGTCACTATTTCCTGTAAATATTCACTAGGTGTGCTTGTGCAGGATAGTTGTAGAATGTCAGTAATCAAAAAGATAAAAATCCTTTCCTTCCAAGAGTTCATATTCTAGTATATAGCAGTTTTTTAAATATTTATGTAGGCATGTATTAATTAATAGGCCAGTTCTTCTGTATCCCATTCTGACCTTGAACATGCTGTGTAGCACAGAATGATGTGAACTTCTGTCTCCACCCAACTAGAGCTGGGGGCACAGGAATGCACCATCATGCCCAATGTAAGCATTACTGATGGTTTCTACTTAGAACTCTACCAACTGAAATATGACCTCTATCTCTTATTATTTTTTATTTTATATTTATAGTACCTATTTGAATAGGAACTCTGTTGGACAAAGAAAACATTAATAAAAGTGGCATATGTTGAAAGATACAAAAGTGGGGTTGTCATGGAAATACTGTCTAGTACAAAATTTAAAACTAGAAAATATTCTCATTAATTCTTCTATCAAATATTACCAATAAAGTAAGAAATATTATTGTTCTCATTAAAGCAAAGGAATTCTTTCCATAATCACTTCAGGAAGCATATTGCTCCCCCAATCTAAATAGCCATGGTAAACGTGGATTTGAGATCTGATCATTCTCATCTGAGGCTATAGCATCATGTTTGAAGTGTGCAACCTCTGGGAGATGTATAGAAGCTAGAAAACCAACCAGAAAAAAAGATGAAGTATTAAATCTTTTGTGTCAAGTCTTCACATTGTATTTTGTCATTCTTGAAAGAAAATATGAGGTTTCCTTTAAGGCGATGATGTGTTAAGCCAAGACTTTTCTGATTTGATATCAGATATACAGAAATTCCCTGTTCCTGAGACTTCATGCTAATAGTGGTAGCATTATAGGTTTGGGCTAATGAAATCTGGGCATGAGCAATGTATGGCATCTATAGATCTGACCCTGAATCCTTCTGCTTAGCTTATATTTTTTTCTTGCCTAGTGCATTGGCATTTAGTTCAAAAGGCCAAGTAGAAAACTCTAGGGAAGCAGAGTGTATACTGAATATATGATCCAGATTGTGACATCATCATGAATGCAACCACTGAGAGTTTAGTTCTAAACCACTGAATTTTGGGGTCCTTTGTTCCACCAGCTAAGCTGTAATTATCCTGCCTAGCCCAGGTCCATAAAGCAAAAAGAAAATGTGACAAATAGCACTGGTACAATTTTTATGTGAGGAAAATATGTGATTTATTATTTTATTTGCATGCTAATACAGCTCCAGGAAACATCTGAAGTACAAAACAAAGACAACAACTATAAAACAAGATAAAAACACATTTAAAATTCAGAAGAAAAATAAAGCAAAGATAAATAAATTAAGAAAGAAGTTAGAGCCAAGAGTAAAATTCACAAAATATATCCATCTCCCACTGGAGGTGGATCACACACTTGGCTCTAAACTTTCTAGGAAGCAGTCTAAACAGGGATTCATGTTTGTTATACACAGGACCCATAAGGCAAAAGCAAATCAGATACCCAGGAAAAGCCTGTTTGTCTTAGTATGAAAACCAGAGATACTTCTCCTATGGGTCTTCATAAAAACAACACCATGAAAGGTATTAAAGTACATCTTCAGAGAAAAAAAATACAATAAACACAGCAATGAGTTTATAAGTCTGTCATTTATAAAACCCCTTAGTACAAGGTGGCAGGAATATGGGGAGTACAATTCAGGGACAATGATACAGCTTAAAATGTTGTTCAATGAGGAATGTGAAAAGAACTGGTAATTAAACCTAATCCGATTTGTGTAATAATTTTGTAATTAGTTGGCATGTTTAAATATCTCTAGTGAATGCAGTAATAATTTACTCCAAGGGCATAAATGTTTCTCTCAATCAAATCCTATTTTTCATAATCTTATAAGTACAAACTGAAAAAGTCAAGTACAAAAAATTTTATATAAATGGGTATATTTTTATGAAATACGATTCTCAGACCTTTACACCCCATAGTAGCAGAGAGGCTCCATTTGTCTCATCTACACAATGCAAATATTGTATCTGATTAATTAAGGTCGAAATCACAAGTCAAAATTTCAGAAATTTATTTGCAAAAAGGTTTACATCCATCATTTAGGAAGCAAAAATTTAGTTCACCTCTCAAATTAGTCCCCACTCACCTATAAAATATGCATTAACTCAAGCCCAATAGATTCTGAAAATACAGGCAGAGCCAACCCATAGATGATGTTTTTCTGCTACATGTATGTAGCTATGGAAAAGTTTAGTGTGCAAATTGGGCATACATAGTAGTTTCTTTTGCTCTCACAAAATACTGTGACAAAAATAACTTAAGGAAAGGTTTCTTTTAGCTCCATGGTCTCTGCATCAGCTCCTGCCTTGAGATCCTGCCGTGACTTCCCTCGGAGTTGTACAATGATGTCGAACTGTAAGCAAAACAAACCCTTTCCCTCCCCAAGTTGCCTATAATCATGTTTTATCACAGCAACAGAAACTCTAACATATTTATCATGTCTTACATGTAAATAATTCAGTCAGATAAATAATTAGGAAGCACTTCAACACCAGCTTCTTACATTGGATAAATAATACATGTAGAAGACACCAAACATTACATTGTTCTTCACCCTTGTTTGTTTTTATAGTTTCCCTATTTACTTCTAGAGCAAATGTCAGGGGTTGATTTTTTATTTATAGACTATCTGATTTTTTTAAATTGTCTCTATCTTCTCATATACAACTTAGGCAAGAAATAGACACAAGCTAATCAGAGAAGGTGGGATGATCAGAGCCCTTCATGTGATGTGGGAAGACATCTGCTGAAATAATCATTCTGTTTCTTCGGGTCTTTGATAAAACTTAAGCTAGAGACCCACCTCAATGAGTAACACAGAGACTTAGAAATCCATGTGCAATGTAAAAGGCACAAAGGGGAAAAAGCACAAGAAAATAAATAGAAATTTAGTAAACTGTTGGCAGAGTAACTAAAATAAGCATTAAAAATGGGGATTATAAAATTGCGGAAATAAAAGAGAAACATAAAGGAGAGACATAACTAAAGAGAGGGCAGTGGGCATGGGAATCATTATGGAGGCATCAAAGTCTCTGTATTATGGAGATAATATCCATGGAAGACAGACAGGGAGGAAGGAAGGGAATGAGGAAGGGAGGAAAGGAGGAAGGGAGGGAGGGAGGCAGGCTAAAGGTAAGAGGGGAAGAAACGTGAGGAAAAGAGAAAAAAGAGCATGGTGGGGGATAAGATGGGTCAGAACCAACAGAAGCACGAATAGGAGAGAATTAAGAATTCTATGACAGTCATTCAACTGGAGAATGTGGTGGTGGGGATGAGCTAGAAACCAGAGAAGTCCAGCACATGTTAAATTCAAATCATAGATAAAATTCTGTTTGCCAGTATTTTATTGAGTATTTCTGCATTAATGTTCATGAGGGAGATTGGTCTGTAGTTCTCTTTCTTTGTTACATCTTTGTTTGGTTTAGGAATCAGGGTAATTGTAGCCTCATAGAAGGAGTTTGGTAATATTCTTTCCGCTTCTATTGTGTGGAACAATTTAAAGAGTATTGGTATTAAGTCTTCTTTGAAGATCTGGTAGAATTCTGCAGTGAAACCATCAGGTCCAGGGCTTTTTTTGGTTGGGAGACTTTTAATGACTGATTCCATTTCCTTAGGGGTTATTGGACTATTTAAATGGTTTATTCGGTCTTGATTTAACTTAGGTATGTGGTACCTATCCAGAAAATTATCCATTTCTTTTAGATTTTCCAGTTTTGTGGAGTAGAGTTTTTTGAAGTATGACCTGATGAT
The DNA here is from genome assembly GCF_903995425.1 of Onychomys torridus. NCBI lineage: Eukaryota > Metazoa > Chordata > Mammalia > Rodentia > Cricetidae > Onychomys > Onychomys torridus. Next base: position 10,308,759 of record NC_050457.1, on the reverse strand, counting down.
TCTCTGGATTTCCTCATTGTCTGTTGTTATGTCCCGCTTTTCATTTCTGATTTTGTTAATTTGGATGCTCTCTCTCTGTGTCTTTTGGTTAGTTTGGATAAGGGCTCGTCTATCTTGTTGATCTTCTCAAAGAACCAACTCTTTGTTTCATTAATCCTTTGTATTGTTCCCTTTATTTCTATTTTATTGATTTCAGCTCTCAATTTGATAATTTCCTGGTGTCTGTTCCTCCTGGGAGACTTTGCTTCTTCCTGTTCAAGGGCTTTCAGGTGTGCTGTCGAGTCACTAGCGTGAGATTTCTCCAGCTTCTTTATGTGGGCATTTAGTGCTATGAATTTCCCTCTTAGCACTGCTTTCATAGTGTCCCATAAGTTTGGGTATGTGGTGTATTCATTTTCATTGATTTCTAGGAAGTCCTTAATTTCTTTCTTTAATTCTTCTTTAACCCACTGGTGATTCAGTTGAGCATTATTCAGTTTCCATGAGATTGTAGGATTTCTGTAGGTTTTTTGTTTTTGGTTTTGGTTTTGGTTTTGGTCTGGTTTTTTGTTGTTGTTGTTGTTGTTGAAATCTAACTTCAAACCATGGTGGGCCGATAGAACACAGGAGGTTATTCCAAATGTTTTGTATCTGTTGAGAATTACTTTGTGGCCAAGTATGTGGTCGATTTTAGAGAAGGTTCCACATGGTATGTACTCACTCATAGGAAGATACTAGATGTAAAACAAAGATGACTAGACTGCTACACAACTCCAGGGAGGCTACCTAGAAAATGGGACCCTAGGAAAGACACATGGATCACCCAATGACAGAGAAATGGATGAGATCTACATGAACAACCTAGATGACAGTGGGAGTAATGAAGGGCAAGTTTTGAGGGAAAGAAAGCTTAGGGGAACAGGAGATCCCAGCTGGATCAAGAACAGAAAGGGAGAACAAGGAATAACAGACCATGATAAATGAAGACCACATGAGAACAGGAATAGGCAGAGTGCTGGAGAAGTCCCCAGAAATCCACAATGATACATCCTCTGTAGACTGCTGGCAATGATCGAGAGAAAGCCTGATCTGACCTAGTCTGGTGATCAGATGTCCAAACACCCTAACGGTTGTGCTGGAACTCTCATCCAATAACTGATGGAAGTGGATGCAGAGATCCTCAGCCAAGCCCCAGGTGGAGCTCCAGGAGTCCAATTGTCAAGAAAGAGGAGGGACTGTAAGAGCATGAATTGTTGAGACCAAGATTGGAGAGGCACAGGGACAAATAGCCAAATGAATGGAAGCACATGAATTATGAACCAAAGACTGTGGAGCCCACAGCTGGATCAAGCTCTCTGGATAAGTGAGACAATTGAATTGCTTGAACTGCTTAGGAGGCATCCAGGCTGTGGGACCGGGACCTGTCCTTAGTGCATGTGCTGGCTGTTTGGAACCTTGGGCTTACACAGGGACACTTTGCTCAGACTGGAAGGAGGGTACTGGACCTGCCTGTACTGAATCCACCAAGTTTAAATGAATCCCCAGAGGAGTCTTTGCCCTGGAGGAGATGGGAATGGAGGGGATGGGATAGGGAGACAGGTAGGGGTAGGGGCAGGAGGGGGGAGGACAGGGGAACCCATGGCTAATGTGTAAAATTAAAACACAAATATAATAAAAAAATATTAAACTCTTTTTAAAAATTCTGAAACTATGCTAGATATAATACATGCATGAGCCTATTTCAGAAATTGAATTCTGTGTCCTTACTATGAAAGAAGGAACATAACAGTTTAAGCTTGGAATAAATAAAAATGAACTTGTAGTATGGATTTAAAATTTATGTATTTTTTTTTAAAGATATGATTGTAGTGGTAGCTGTTCCAGCTTTGATCTGGAAGTACTACCCCCCAGTTCTGGTAACTGTCATGCCCACCATCTGCCCCTGAGTAGGGGCTGAGACAGGAGCCCTTAAGACCCGAGATCCAGATATGCTGGCTCTCTTGGTTCCTGATGATCCTGGATGCTGGATGGCAGACCAAGTGGAGTTCTCCAGAGAACACAGCTGGACTGCACTTCACCTTTCCTGGATCCTGTAACCAATCCCTTTACTTGCTGTAAGTTACCCCAAAATAAACCTCCCTTTTAACTATGTGTAGTTGCCTTAATAAATACCCCAAAACAAGATTTCTAAACTGAAGACTTGCATCTGTATTTTCATGTTTATGTGCACACATATATCCGTGTATATTCAGTGCTAAGCAAAGGCAGCCTAGCATCAGTAAACACATCTGATGTCCAGACCAGGGTATCTATTAGCACTTCCTCCTTAAAGACAGAGAGGTTTATCTGTGAAACACTGCTTGGTTCACAGGACTGGAATAGTATCAATTTGATGGGGTTAGGAACATTTTTTGTTAAGGTAAGAAAACACTGAAAAATACAAAATGATGATAGCATATAACTGCCATATAGGTGGCAACTAGAAGTGGCTGTCACTGCCCAAATGCAACATGGTAAAAAAAAAAAAAAAAAAAAAAAAAAAAAAAAAAGAAGAGGAAAAAAAAAAAAAAAAAAAACACTACACTATTTCATTGAAGTCAAGAATTATAAACCATTTTATAAGTAGTCTTTAATTATACCAATAGTAAACAGATAAGTAAAAAACTATGGGAGAAGAAACTTTTTCTTTTCTAGTTGAAGGCTAAATGGCAACTAGTAAATTGGAAGAAGTGTTGGAGATGGAGACTCATTTCACAACCATCATGGCAACAGTTAATCAAGAATCATCAGGGGATGCTATACCTGGGAGGGATTTTTCTCCAAGGAACAGGCTAGTTCCATGATCTGAACATAATTTCTCATGTTAACTGCTATGTTGAAAACATATGTTAGAGGAAGGTGCTGTGGATATCGCTCTGTGTAAATAAAGTTCTGATTGGCCAGTGGCCAGGCAGGAAGTATAGGCGGGACAAGAGAGAAGAGAATTCTGGGAAGTAGAAGGCTGGAGGGAGACACCGCCAGCCACCGCCATGAGAAGCAACATGTAAAGACACTGGTAAGCCACAAGCCATGTGGCAAAGTATAGATAAGCAGAAATGGGTTAATTTAAGATAGAAAAAGTAGATAACAAGAAGCCTGCCTCGGCCATACAGTTTGTAAACAATGTAAGTTTCTGTGTGCTTTCTTGGTTGGGTCTGAGCGACTGTGGGACTGGTAGGTAAGAGAGATTTGTCCTGACTGGGCCAGGCAGGAAAATCTAACTACAAATGGCGCCCAACGTGTTGGCAAGAATTTCCACCTAAAACCTGAGAAAAAAGATTCTAAAACAAAGCTAAAAAGAACTTCCTAGTTGTCTTTCTCAAGGTAGCGGCAGCCTGCCGGTTTGAGCTACTATGGCGGGTTTCTGGCGTGTGTGTCTGACCTGCAGTGTGGCGGGAATGAGGAGTCTACAAGCGGCACTTTACTCTGCTGCGTGGTGGATTTAGCCTTTGCTAATAAAAAAAAAAAAAAAAAAAAAAAAAAAAAAAAAAAAAAAAAAAAAAGGGTTTCTGGGCTATGCACTGCTTTGATAGAACTGCTTCTGATAGTTGATGGTATACATGGCTCCAGACCCAGAGCTGGTGGTAAACTGTACCACCGCCATGTTGGGAAGCAGAGGTGGGCGGAGCCAGCAGCCACAGCAGCGTTTCAGTCTTACAAAGACAGATATTACACAGAGAATCTGATTTATGTTGTCTTTGGGATTTTTAACTGCAGAAAAAGATTTGATCGTAAAAGATGTTCAGTTAAACAAATATGTAAATTTTAAAGGTACCTTGACTTCAAACTTTGGATATAAGGATATGTTGCTTTGGAAGAGTCTCTGCTTTTGTTTCCATAGAAAGCCAGAGGCTGTAGATTTGTTCCAGATTAAGATACATCAGGTTTGATCAGCCAAGACCACCTGAAAGGTCTCCGATGACACCATGGCCCAGATGATCCATCATTCAAAATGGTTTCAAGGCAACTGGCTCAGAGGTTCACCCTCACGGACTACTCCATAATCCTAAAATTTTCTTTGTGTCCCCATAAGATACAGCGCCCCCCTCCAGCAGGAAGTAGTAAGAGAAACTACGCCCACATTCCCAAAATTATCAAGCTGGCTTTGGAGATGGAATTGGCTCACTCCTTCTCTACACCCAGACATATTGCTAAAAGAAAAGGTTAAGAGATTCTTGTGTCCCAAATCAGAAGAGCCCTCTGGTGTGGGACAGAGAAAAACCAATATTTTTCTTTAAAGTAGATTGATTATAAACACGATCTCTTTCTAAAGAAGAAAAGGGGATATGATACAGATATAATAGGATAAAAGGGTAGTTTAAGGAACTTACTTCTAAAGAGCAACAACTTGTTTAAAATGTTTTACATTGGTGTAGATTTTAGTTTATTGATAAAAATTTAAAGTTAATTTTGTTATACTGTGTGTATATTTCTAATTGTGTTTAAGGTATTATGTTTGTATAGCTCATTTTAAATTGAAATGGATAATTAAAAATAGATCAATAATTAGTCATCTATGATAATCATACTTGTAGCCATGTTAGTTAAGTCTTCTAGATATACATAGACATATTTCAGATAGATAGGTAATCTTCAAATACTTCAAAGACCTACAGAATATGGCATTTAAAATACTTTTAAAATTTAGACTTTCTGGACAGTTAGACATGTCTGCTCCTGGCAGCACCGATTTACTTCAGAGAGGAGGATAGGCATTGAAGACACTTCATATGGAGTTTATCTTCACCTTGGCAAAAATAGCCATTTGGACAAGAAACTGTTCTTGCCTGGACTGCTCAATCAACTGGACATGCAGGACCCATAGAAAGGTGACCACTGAACTTTGCTTTCAAAATGGTCCTTCAGGTTCCTGCTTCACAGAGGAAACTGCCAGACAATCTACAGGACACTGAAAAAAGGGACCAAGGGTCTCTAGCCCTGTGGGCTGAAGACAAATGCCCCAACTTTACAAAGGAACATTAGATGACTGTCCAGGCTGCCAGCTGTCTCTGTCTACCCTGCAAGACTCCCGAAAGTTGCTTGCATCCTTCTCCCTGTTCTCAGGTAATATTATATCCTTCTGAGGTCTTTGATGTGGTTGAAGACTAGATAGTTATAATTTCCTCAGTTATGATAAAAGATACGTTAGATATAAAACCTTAGACTCATAAATATAAGATAGATAGGATATCTTCTTTAATATTGTAACTGTAATTCTTGCTTGATAATTGTTTTGTTATATGTAATTGTACTATGTAAAAGTTAAAACCTTCCTTAAAAAAAAAAAAGAAAAGTGGAAGTGCTGTGGATATCGCTCTGTGTAAATAAAGTTCTGATTGGCCAGTGGCCAGGCAGGAAGTATAGGCGGGACAAGAGAGAAGAGAATTCTGGGAAGTAAAAGGCTGGAGGGAGACACCGCCAGCCACCGCCATGAGAAGCAACATGTAAAGACACCGGTAAGCCACAAGCCATGTGGCAAAGTATAGATAAGCAGAAATGGGTTAATTTAAGATAGAAAAAGTAGATAACAAGAAGCCTGCCTCGGCCATACAGTTTGTAAACAATGTAAGTTTCTGTGTGCTTTCTTGGTTGGGTCTGAGCAACTGTGGGACTGGTGGGTAAGAGAGATTTGTCCTGACTGGGCCAGGCAGGAAAATCTAACTACAGGAAGGAAATTAAGAAATCTTGCAGCTGGGTACAGGATAGCCCAATAATTTGATTAGAGGAAGAACAGAACTCCAGGGAAATTCTTAAGTCATTTTTGACAGGTTCTAACCGGCTCCCAGGTAGACCCTTCTCCTCCCAACAATACAAGAGTACAGGCATTGTTTATCTTTCACACATTTTTATATCTAACTGGAGTGACTATATTGTGGGTAAAGAAGGTATCTAAATATCCTCCACTTATTCCAGGAAGTAGATCATGTTGGACTGCCCCTACATAAGAAGCTAGATGTAAAGAAATCAAGAAAAACTTCAGTTACATCTTAGTAGTTAAGATAAGGGTTTCCCCTACATAGACAGCAATGCCTGGTGCCCATGGTAAATTCTGAGCTGTTCATACAACCTGGGAACCAAGAGAATCTGGTTTAATTCATGGCTAAGTGACCCAGTCATGTCTGCAGATAATAAGCTAATTCAAGGTCAACAGAGAATGAAGAGGGAAACTTTGATCTATGACCACTCTACTGGTAAGATGAATAGCACATGATGAGGTCCTGCGTGTGCCTGGGGACGTGTGCAAAGAGAACACAGCTCCATTGCTTCAGTCCACAGGATGCCCAAAAGTCAACCAAGTGCAATAGAAAGTAGCCCAGTCTTTGTCCAGTTTCTGTTGTAAGTCTATAAAAAGCCCCTAGGCAAGCAGTTTGACAGTTTTCCCCTCATTCACAATCCCTCCATCTCTAGGGAGTCTTTCTTACCTTTCCTTAATAAATTTATTTTCATTTTGCTCATCTTCATCCTTGTCCTTTTTATCATCAATATGGCTACAAATTCAAAGGCCATTAACTCAGGCAGCCCAGATGACCCTTGACCATCCTGCACTTTAGTTCTCTTACTTAAGTCTTTCTGTGCTTAGAGGCAGTCTATCACTTTTCAATATTACCACAACGTCTGCATTACTTGAAAGGCAGGAAAATAGTAGGATACAGTAGAAAAATAAGACAATACCTTGATTCAGTGATTAATAATTTCACCAGTGACAGGCAAATAGACACACAGTGCCCTACATGTGACCCCTTAAAAGGACATTTAGCAAAGAAAGTAAAGCCTCAGTCTATTTATAAAGCAACTTTAGACAAACAAAAAATGAAATAGACTGTATAAGTGGTGTCGATGGCCATATTTTACACTATAGTGTAATAAAAGACAAAGACTAAAGAAATTCTGCTTAAAGGGAACTAAAGTAAAAGATACATTAGCTAAAAGCAATCTCTGCCCATCCATTATATTAAGGACTAGAGAGCAAAGGAATCATAAAGCTGAAGAGAATGATAATAGATACTCTGACAAAGTTGGGATAAGCCTGATAAATTTAAATTTATGGCATTGATTCATATTGTGATCATATATTAGAATATGATGCCTAGTCTTAGGGAATATGCATTAAAGTATTCAGGGGTTTAGTATCATGGTATAAATTATAGTTTTAGAGAAAATGTGGAGAAAGAAACAGTAAGCAAGAATTATAAGCACAATAAAATACAATATTTTAAAATGTTCCAAATTTCGTTTAGAAATATATAAGAATATTAATTATACTACTCTTACCTGTGCAATATTTTGTAAGTTAAAAATTTTTATAAATATTTTAAACAAAAATAATAATCAAAAGTGAATTATCACAGACAGAGGAGAAGGCCATAGGTCCCACCTTGGCAACTGAAAGCAGATGTCCTTTTCTAAAGTGGTGTAAATATTTATGAGTTGCCCTTTACTGCAGTAAATAACCTTCCATCCATGCTTAGGAAAGAAAATCTAATTAATCTCAGTGGACTACACAAAAAAGTAGAAGACATGAAGCAGAAGGAGAACTCACTGAGAAAGGTCCTGGAAAATAAAAGCAGGAGAAAGGGTAACTGGGGGAGTGATCTGGACAAAAATTAATTTATAAATGCATAAAACTCTGAAACAAAAGTGAAAAACTTGAATTCAAGAGTACCTTACCTCCTGCTTATGGAAAGGCACCATAAACATGGCAGAGTCTAGCAGTATCCAAAGAAGACATCCAACCATATGTCAGCTGAAGAGCTGAGGAAAGGCAACAAGGAAACATGCTGAATTGAGACCTTGGTCTTGGTTTTGGCAGGCTTAAATTCCCTGAGGAAATGCCATTTCCAAGTTGAATGTATTTATTGACTTGAAAGCCAATCCTTTCTAGACCCCCAGAAGACAATGGAGATATGGTAGAAAGACTGTTTGGGTGATTGGGCTGTTTTCAGTGATCATACACCCTTCCATCTGACCTGCCTTCACAATGTACAACTCTACAGCTGGCATCTGAAGCTGACAAACTGACTACAAGCTCCAGTCAGCTCCAACTGTTCTGAAAGATCTACTCAACTCACACACACACACACACACACACACACACACACACACACACACGCACACATGCACACATGCACACACACATACACACACAGAGTGGTGGGGAGGGAAAGTTGTTTTTATTCTTTTAGCTTTCTTGGGGGGCCAGCCACCCAGCTCCCAAATAAACCACCCATAGAAGCCTATTCTTAATTATAAATGCTCAGCCTTAGTATGCCTTTTTTCTTGTCAACTTTTCTTAACTTTAAATTATCCCGAACAACTTTTGCCTCTGGGATTTTTCCTTTTCTTACTTCTGTTTATCTTACTTTCACTCTTTCTTCAAGGCTGGCTGTGTTGCTCGCCCCTAACATCCTCCTCTTTTTGTTCTTTTGCTCTTTCTTCCTCTCCTTCTATTTATTCTTTTTGCCTGCCAGCCCCACCTATCCTTTCTCCTGCCTTGCTACAAGCAAATGTAACACACCTTAAAATATTCCACAACAGAGAGAGAGAGAGAGAGAGAGAGAGAGAGAGAGAGATCAATACACAACATAGCAAGTATGAATTAACTTCTACCCATTTACCTTAGACTATGAATATCATATCTCCCATGTAACTCTCTTGGGCCACTGTGTGTAGTAGTAACTTGGAGCAATAAGTTTAAAATCAAAATTTTGGTTTTAATCTAATTGCTATATAGTATCTGTTGTTAGTTAAATTATTCAATATCGGTTGTCTCATCTATTAAATAAAAATGATTTTAATAACATCTGTTAGATAGGATTACTTTGAGGACAAAATAATACCTTTACATGTAAAGCCGATGTTAAAAATAAGATAATATTACCTTTTGTTAATGTATATAAAGACTAAATAAAAACAATCTTACAATAACTCACTGAAAATATCTATTTTACACTAAGGAATGCACCTTCATAAAAACCCTGGACCACTTTCTATTGAATGCATCATTCCTTATCAACTTCCTTCTGCTATATAAGGTTAAGTACTCACTTTGTGGTAGGATACAAAGCTAGTTTAATATAGTAATGAGATAAGACATAATGCACACCATTACTACCATAGAGTATTATAAACTTAGTTCTAGGTAAGGTGAACAGAACCCAACATTGGTGATTTTGAAAGTGGTAGAGAGTCTTCCCTGGGAAAGTGATAAGAGGTGAGTGATATGAAGTCACAACATGCCCACATGGTTGGGCATGCCCGGCAGACCTAGACACTTCTGCCTAGTTATTTCCTGTTCAAAATAGCCATTTCTGGGTCAAAACATCTCGCGTGACTAGGACTCCGTGGCTTTACATGGTTGTGTAAAGCGCACGCAGCCCTTTGATCTACGCACATGCATGGAGTAGCCACATGAGGTTCTGCATACATGCGCGGCCCACCCTTTTTAAGCCAGAGCCATTTTACACCCAGCTTCACCTTTTCCTCTTGACCACATGTGTTTCCCACAGGACTGTTCATGTCTGTCTCTTTCTGTTCTATCTTAATCAAAACTCTTCTGTGGATTTGTAGTGTTTTGGGACATTTCCTCATAGGGTAAGAGCGCTGCCAAATAACTAACAGTGAGATTTTTGAAGAGCACAACAGGGGATAAAGAAAGGAGAAGAGGAGATTCCTAACAAGAGACGTGATGAAGTCATGAAGTGGAGTTTGATCATCAGAAAACCACATTTCTTTCTTCCCAGACCTTTGTCTCCCACTGTCACCATTCAGCCACTCAGAAACCTGGCAACATATTTGCAAACCTTAATGAACTCAGCCCAGTCATATTTTCTCCTCTTACGAATATCAGGTTTTCCACTTACAGATCTGAAATTACACACAGTTGTCACAGAGTCCTGATTTTAATATCACAGGGTCAAAGAAGTTATATAAATTCAAGAACAAAAGAAATTTGTTAATTTGAATTTGACAATTTAAGTTGGAAAGTTTCTTTGCTAAACAATTCATTTTTAAATAAAGTTGAGCCTTGCTTCTTAAAAATGTAGTACAATAAATGCTGTTGAGAGAAATAACAAATACTGTATTTTAATTTTTTCACTGTTCTCTATAATGTATTTTAGTCTCCAAAGAATCCTGTGGGTCTAAAGAATGCATTACTCGCTTTATATACCTTTCTCACTACTTAAAATAATTGGATTTTATTTTTAAAATTTGACTTTTAGAGTGAATCTCATGTCCCTAAAAATGATTTTTTATTTTATACTATCAATTTATGAAATGTCAAATTTCTCTTACAATGAATTTTATAGTAAAAGTATATCACATTTATTCCAAAGTTTTCCAAGGTAATGGCATTTTCTGGCCAGTTAATATAACAAGAATAAGATCGCTAAGCTTCCTCTAAAAGAAATAGTGCATCATCCCTGTTACAGGTTTCCACATCTGTCACAAACTACCCCAGGAACTACTGTTCTGAGAAACACCTTAGGCCCCCTTTCGTGTGCCTGCAGTGTGCATGGGTGGGGAACCTCTGTGTGTTGGGCAGAAAGACCTTCCATCTTCCTTCTCCTCTTTTCCCCATCTGCTTCATCTTCTTCCTCTCCCCTCCCTACTTCATGAACCTCTTGTGTTTTCTCCATATCATTAGCTTGGACTTCTTGGTTCTCAAAGGCTCAGGATTGATTTCTTATAAGGTGATGGACTAAGAAAACATTTCTGAATGGATCTGCAAACCCCAGAAATATTGGATTGTGAGTCTATTGGATTCTTCTGCTCAAGCTCATAATAAAGGTCAAGAAAAAGCCCACTATGCTCTTCACTGCTAAGTGAGAAGTTAGGAGGAATCTGTGGTTAGCCATTTATTTTATCATATTGTTGGATAAGGAATTATAATGCCAAATCTCTTTTAGCTTTTCTCCTTCCCCTTATAGTGAACTGAAAAGAGACTAAGATAAGCATAAAATCTATTCTCAAACTATGATATTGGGTACTTAACTAATTGATAGTCTCTAACTAGTAATGAAAAAGAACAATACAAAATTAATGTAAAAATCATTTTGTGATCAGTTTTTCTTGTTTGTTTGGGTGGATGCTGTGTGTGTGTGTGTGTGTGTGTGTGTGTGTGTGTGTGTGTGCGTGTAATAATACTTGTGCAACCCTAAGGACTTGAGTTATGATCCTCAGAACCCAAATAAAAGATGGACACAAAAGATTACACCAAAGTAATCCCAACATGCTGTAACGGAAACATAAAAATCTTTAGGAGCTCTAAGGACAGTCTGGCTTACACAAGAGTGAAGAAATACTTTCTTAAAACCAGGTCTGAATGCAAGGACTGATCCCAAAAGTTGTCCCCTGACATGCACATTGTGTTGTGGCACTTAGACATCCACACAGATACAAACAATAGCACACACATACAGATAAGCACATGGGCACACGTGGGCACACACACACACACACACACACACACACACACACACACACAGGAAAAGAAAAGAAAGAAGGAAAAAGAAAGAAAAAATGAAAACAATAGCATTTTTTATCAAGTGTTTTGAAATAATTGTCATGAAGGTACTGGAAGGGCTATAGTGGTCATTAACACAAAGGTCAGCAATTGTTCCAACATTATATGTTGTCAGCCACTTTTAATCCCACTCCAATTCCCCTCAACTCACTGAGAGCTGGGACATGCATTTCTGAGAAGGTCTAGTGCTCTCCAATGTCAAAGCTGCTGTAAGACTGCCGAACAGCAGGGGTTATGTTCCACTGTTGGCAGAGCCAGCTTCTCAAGAGCTGGAGAGTCATCACAGCAATACAATGGAAAGAGACAGGCATTAGGTTAGCATAAACATTTTAAATGATACCGCCAAGCTGCCATCCAGACTTAGGATGAGAAAGACGTTCTAGTGGAAGCTTGTAAAAATGTTAATTGTTTAAAATAAAGCAGATGCTAGACCTAGGTTATTAATTTATTGACTTCTAATCATCTCCCTTAATCTTAATAGCTTGCAAGAATAACCATATCATTATAGATAATAAATTTATACTTAAACATTTTGGAAAAGGCTCTACTGGGAATCTCTACACAGCATTGAATGCAGTCTGGCAGTGATATTCAAGCTGATGGTGGGACTGGACTCTGGGGACAAGATGGTTTCATTCACATGCTTATTCCTTGGGTGCCCTCCCCTTTTATGGAATCTAGGAAACGTGCTGGGAGGCCTTTGAGTAGAGGAAACTTCTTTCCTGAGAGCTCATCGTTCCTAGAAACAAGAAAGGCAGCTCTAAATATTTTCACACCTGGGCAAGACACTGGCACATTCCAGTTTCTGCCACATTCTCCTAATGAATGAGGTCCCAGGAAGGATATTGCCCAACTCTTATAAAAATAATTAGTTTAATTATACTTAATGTGCTATAGTTCTGAAGGTGTGTTCTATAGCCATTGGCTTGAGTGACTCACAGAGAAAACTCAATGTGAATTAGAATCGATGATAGATCAAATCTGCAGGTAGCATTATTTTTAATATTAAAAAGTAGAATTCACAGGGTTGGGGATTTAGCTCAGTGGTAGAGTGCTTGCCTAGCAAGTGCAAGGCTCTGAGTTCGATCCTCAGCTCAAAAAAAAAAAAAAAAAGGTAGAATTCAGAATAAGAACATGCTCTCTGTTTATAGTCTGGAGATTATAGGCCCTAGGAATGGGGGAATACTATTGTTATTTTTGCCAAATGGTATTATTGTTAAACTGCCTTCTAAATACTTGTGTTTATACCAATGGATGTATGCTACTGTCAGACTTGATAAGATAAGCTTCTTCCTATGGTAGGCAGTAAGTAGTCAATGCAGACTTTCAAGTACTCAAAGCATAGAGAATAGGACACTGAGTGGTCAGGCCTAAATGGAACATCTATACCAACCTCTCCCCCAAGCCCCAGGGAACATCAAGGAAGAAGGGTTGGAAAGAATATAAGAGCGGGAGGATGGAAGGACTGCTTTGAAATGCTATCTTCTGGACACAACATGTCCATTGCACTCCCATATTCACAGTAGATATGCTTACTTGTACAGGACCTGAAAAAGATTAAACTACTCAAAATTATAGCATGGGGGTGGGGGTCTGCTCACAGAGCAATTGGCAGTTGCTGGCTCCTGGGGGAAGAAAAGTCAATTTGCCTTGAGTGTGTGGCCACTGGTAAGTTTTCCCTGCTTAAGTAGAGGGCTATAAACCTATTTATCATGTCCCTAATGGCAACACTAAATGTACTTGGTGGGATAGTTTAAAGACTATATGAAGTTGGGAGGGGAACATGTCAGAGGACCTACAAAGGAAGTTGTGTGAAGGATATAGTGAATAGATATCAAAATAAATCATATACATGTATAGAAACCTCACAGAATAAATAAAAATATTATTACAATCTTTCAATGTGAAAAAGCATAGAATGAGATGCTGTGGAACAATCCTTCTGTACACTGTAAATATATATTACTCTTATTGGTTAATAAATAACTGAGTGCCTAGTAGCCAAGCAGGAAGTATAGATATGGCAGCCAATTGAGAATGCTGGGAGGAAGAAGGGTGGGTTCAGAAGAGTCACCAGGAGATTGCAGAGAGAGCAAGACATGCTTGAACAGGTATAGCCATGAGCCATGTGGCAACACATAGATTAATAAAAATGGATTAGTTTAAGTTATAACAGCTAATTAGTAATAAGCCTGAGATATCAGCCGAGCATTTATTACTAATAATAAGACTCTGAGTGGTTTTTCGAAAGTGGCTGCTGACACAGGAAAACTCCATCTGCAATGACATTCTTAAAGCTTGAAGAGGGGTCTAAAGAGAGGAGTACTTACTACTCTTGCAGAAGTCAAGTTTCAGGGGATTCAGCACCTTCTTCCAACCTCCATGAGGGCCAGACAACATACATGGTGCACATACATACACATAGGCAAATACTCACACATAAAATAAAAATAATAATTTTTTAAGTTGAAAAATATAGGTCTTGGTAGCACACAAATGTAATCTGAACATATGAATAACTAAGTCCAAAGAGTTTCTTGAGTTCAAAGCCAGTATGAGCTACATAGTAAGTTTTAAAATGTCATGGACTACATAACAAGACACCGTCTCAAAAATATTTTTAAACGTTAAGGTCATATACCTTTTGTATGAGGAGGATACCAATTATAGTGGCTGCCTACTGTTACTATTTGTAGAAATAAAACAACAGAAACCTCTGAAGGAAAATGCATGGTTTTTTTTCTCTTTCTAAAGCTGTAAAATAAAATAAAAATAAAAATCAAGTATACCTTCTATACTTGGTTTTCATAAAAATCTTAGGACTCCTTTAAGCTGTTTATTGTTGTAAAAACTATCCATTTGAGGTATTATTACTCTCCAATAGATGAATAACATGGAATTTAAGTGAATGCAGGCCTTCACAATCTGATCTAATCTCATTTGCTCAGGCTCCTTCATCACTAGTTTCTTCCAAATGGTCTCTATTCACAGAGTATTAAGCATGCACCTGTAATGAATCCATTGTGTTTATTATTCACTATAGTAATAAACATATATGCCATGAGGAACAGTGCTGCCTCAAAGCTCCCAGTAATATGAGAGAAAGTGCTTGGAAGATTTGAGCTTTGTCTTTGTGATTATATTACTGTGAAGAGATAGCATGACCATAGTAACTCTTATAAAGGTAAACATTTAATTGGGGTGGATTACTTCAGTTCAGAGGTTCAGTCCATTATCATCATGGTGAGACATAGTGTTGAGCAGGCAGACATGGTGCTGGATAAGTAGCTGAAAGTCCCATAGCTTACAGGCAACAGAAAATGGTCTGAGACACTGGGCAATATCTTGAGCATATATGAGACTGCAAAGCCTGCCTCTGCAGTGACACACTTCCTCCAACAAGACCATACCTACTCCACAAGGCCACACCTCTTAATAGTAACACTTCCTTTGGGGGCCACTTCCTTTCAAACCACCACAGGCTTGTTGTTGATTAACTAGGTCATTTCAATCTTGCTCTGGAGGAAAAGGACTAAACCAGAATTAAGGTTGGAACTAGTAAGATGTAGAAACAATTATATTAAATAGTTCTGTTTTAGATAGATAGATAGATAGATAGATAGATAGATAGATAGATGATATATATATAGAGACATACAGATATATATATATATATATATATATATATATATATATATATATATTATAGAGAGAGGTAGATAGATAGACAGACAGATAGATAGATAGATATGGATATGTAGAAATATATAACAATTATATTAAACAGATGGTGTGATATTTGGCTGTTTTATAAAAACTAAAATCAGTTAAAGTCAACAAAGGCTACTTATGAAATGCCACAGACTTAGGAGCATTTCAGAGTAAAAGAGATTCAGAATGACCCATCCACCAGAGGTTTACATTATATGCATTATCAGAGAAAATGAAGTGACACACCCCTTACTGAAGCAACGAAGTTGGGTTTAGTCAGCATCTGTCACACACACGTGCACACACAGACACATGTTCCAAATGGATAGGAACCTCTCTCTCTCTCTCTCTCTCTCTCTCTCTCTCTCTCTCTCTCTCTCTCTCTCCTCTCTCCTCTCTCCCTCCCTCCCTCCCTCCCTCCCTCCCTCCCTCTGTGTTATACATGGGCAAGACATAAGTACAATGTTACTTCTGCCGTGCTCTTTGAGTGACAATACTAACAGAGAGTCCCTTAGGCAAGAATAGCCTCCACTTCTTGATAGAATTTGCAGCTGTGTTTACCAGATAGATCCATAAATGTGCAGATGAGAGAAAGAGAGAGAGACAGAGACAGAGACAGAGAGAGAGACAGACAGAGACAGACAGACAGACAGACAGACTGTGGTGATATTTTGAACAAATAAAATTTGCCTGAAGATCAGAAAACAGAATAAGCCACTAGATTAAAAATAGAGACCAGTCACTGGTGGCACACACCTTTAATCCTAGCACTGAGGAGGCAGAGGCACAGATCCATCTGGATTTCTGTGAGTTCAAGGCCACACTGGGCTACATGAGATTAATCCAGTCTAGAACAAGCAGAGTGAGGCAGTGATGGCACACACTTTTAAGTCCAGCACTAGGAAGGTTGAGACAGGAAGTTATATGGCTGTGCAGAGGAATAAATATAAGAGAGGAGGAGACAGGAACTCGGGCTCTTTCAAACCGAGGAGTTGGTGAGGTAAGAGGTGGTGGCTGTGGCTTGCTCTGCTTCTCTGATCTTTCAGTTTTCACCTTGATATCTGGCTCTGGGTTTTTATTGTAAGACCATTTAGGATGCATGCAACAATAGACAGATAGACTGACAGATGGAAAACTAGACGATAGAGTTTGACCATATGATTTGTTTATTTCCTGTTACTGGCTGAGACTTAGTTGCTTGAATGAAACATTTTTACACACCCCTTAGGATATAGTTCACTATGTATAGAGGGTACTTTCAGCCAAATTTTATCATCAAATATGAAACATATTTAGACTAAACTTAATTTAACAAGAACATACAGTGCCCTTTCAAAATTTATCTTTTTTAAGATTATAATATAAATACACCATTTCTCCTTTCCTTTATCTCCTTCCAACCCCTAACTTGAACTCTTCTAAATTTATGCCTTCTTTTTTCATTTGGTATTTTCACGTATATAAGTAACATTAAAACAGACCAAGAAAGTTATATTTAGGAATACAGTGCCCCCCACCCCTTTTTTAAAAACTATCAGTGTCTAATGGCCTTGTCTAATGTTGAAGCTCCACGAAACTCTTATGTTTAGCAGGAATACACCATTTTGAATCCAGGCTAACTCCAGATGTCAGAGGATATTTATCTCTTCCACAACCTACTCATGTTGCACAAAGGAGTTTTATCTATTCTCTGTGTGTTCTTTTATATCCTATGTCTTCAAGAATCCATCTCTTAGCACTTCAGTTAAGTTTTATCCATGACATCCTTTGTGCTATATGCTGTTTTTTCACTTGCTTCTGATAGGACCACACTGCCCATCTTTCAATGTTGGCAAAGTACTGCAATGAAAAAAGGTGTGAAGTATGCACAGAAAAGTTCATTTTCTTGTTCTAAACACTTGGACCCACACAGCTAAACAGCTTCAGTTATCTCAATAAATTGTTTCTGGAAACAAACCCCGAGAAGAGAATCCTTAATCTGAACTCAGGAAACACCGCAGGACCTGAATCACTGAAGGTAAGGTATCATTTGGTTCTGGGTCTCGCTCGCGCAGCCCAGGGCCAAACTACATTTCCCACAATCGCTCGGAGCCGATATGGCGTCCGGTACGAGCTGAACTACAAAGCCCACAATCCTCAGAAAGCGCCGGTGGACTGCGTCTCCGGAAGTCGCCACGGTAGTTCCCATCTTCCCTTGCGGTCTTCGCGCTCTGTCTCGCAAGGTCGTGAAGGAAGGAGACAGTGGTGGTGCGGCCGTTTCTTCCGCCTTCCAGCCCTGCGCCCCTCGCAGATCTCCCAGCGGCACCATGCTGGGGCAGAGTGTGCGGAGGTTCACCACCTCCGTGGTCCGCCGCAGCCACTATGAGGAGGGCCCGGGGAAGGTGAGTGAGGCCCGGCTGCCGGGGGGGGGGGGGGACACGGACGCGGGTGCTGGGCGCCATCCCTCTGCCTCGGGGCCCCAGCGCCCCGCCGCGGCTTGCCCACCGCCCCCGCCACAGAGCCGCGGGCCCCGGACGACTCCAGGGTACCCTGGCTTGTTTAGATTGGAGCTAGGCGCCGCTGGACGGCGAGTGAAGGTCATCGGGCACAAAAAGGAAAGGCCCGGGGCTGTGGGTTCGCCCTTTAAACCAGCAGATCGCCTTAGAAGTACAGCCCTCGTTTGAGGCCAGGGTTAGCCCTACGTGTAAATAAACCGAGTAGTGGGTAGGAGCAGCCCCGCCACTGTTAGGCAAGGCCTGGTTGAGGGATGAGGAAGGCCGAGCTACCTCTGAAACAGCCAGACTTTGTACTGCCATTGAGACGGTCGTGTACTCGTTGGAGAATTTCTAATAACAGTGAACTAGAGTGGTGTGTTTGTTTCTAAAATAACTACTTTGCAGGGTACTTTTTTTTTTTTTTTTTTCCAATTGTCGAAAATACAAGACTTAAACCGTTTCTTATACTTTCCTAACCGGATGTACGGACTGATTTTTAGAAAACCTAGGTCTTTTGTTTCATGTTCTGTCGAATGCACCTGATTGTAACATACACGTGTGTACACGTGATTCCCCCCCATCCCTTTATTAGGTGAATGGATTCTTTGAAAAAACGTTTTTGAAGCTTTTTCCTTTTCCCAACAGAATTTGCCATTTTCGGTGGAAAACAAGTGGCGGTTACTGGCTATGATGACTGTGTACTTTGGATCTGGATTTGCTGCTCCTTTCTTTATTGTAAGGCACCAGCTACTTAAAAAATGAGGATATTTAATTCATCCCTTTAACAGGTAATTAGTAGGTTTCTAATTTTCCTAAAACGATCGTTTCTGTTGTGTACCATGTACAGTTTCCACGACACAATAAATAGATGTGTGCCGATTCCTGAAGGTAAGTGTCAAGGTGATATTGGTAGAGGCAGTTTGACAGCTTATAAATACATACTGTTTTGATCAATAAAGGTCAGTGTTTATCAGGTACCCCTTTACACTGAATTTGAACACATTCTTCAACGAACCTGTAAGGTGAGTGATAGTAAAACCCCATTGAAGACACAAAGATAAGAAGTTTAATGAGATTCTGTAGCTAGTAACATTAGCATGAGAGGCTCACACAGGGTGATCTTTTTCTGAAATAAAAGTGCACTTGTGGCATCCAACTTTTGACATTAAAAACCAGCATTATCATTACAAAGTTCACAGGGAAGAACCCCACAATTGACTTGCTAGTCTGCAAAAAACAAAACTCAGAGTAGACTGTGTGAGCTTGGATTTTCTGTTGGGCTGCATTTATATCAGCAGTTCTCAACCTGTGGGTTGTGACCCCCTTTGGGGGTCAAATAGCCCTTTCAAGGAGGTCATCTGAGACCATCATATTTACGTTATGATTCAGAACAGTAACAAAACTACAGATATGACTTAGCCAGGAAAATAATTTCATGGTTGGGGGTTACCACAACATGAGGAACTCTATTAAAGGGTTGCAGCATTAGGAGGGTTGAGAACCACTGATTTATACCTGTATTGGGGTGCATATGGCTTGTAAGTTCCAGGCTTGCAGAAACTTTTAATGCTGTAGTATTAGTAAATTAGCCTTCTGAGGTTGAGCAATAGTACATTAAGGAAATATGTGTCTGGTAGCTTGGAAAATTCCTTCCATATGCATAAGGGTTTATTTAGCATAATTTATGCAAGGTTTTGGTACATGTGATGAAGCAAATCAGTATGAAAACTCATGATACTGTAAACGCTTTCTGATGTATCAAATTGCTGAAAGATATGAAACTACTGTGACTTCTGTCAAGTTAACTGGGCTTCTAATGCTGTTAATTTTGTTTTTATCTTTCAGAATGAAGATTGTTTAAGAGATGTGATCTGAAAATTGGGTTAAACTCTTAAACTCTTATTACTAAATAAAATTGTAAATAAACTAGTGACATAAATATTTAATGCCTCTTTTCTGAAATAAGGAATGTGACAGGGATAAGCAGTAGCTTACCATTATTATTTTCACATAGACTTGTGGTTAGTACAGTTTTCACTGAAAAAAATTTTAATGGAAAAAGTTTAAGTTGACTTCAGAAAAGGAAAATGTATTTTACTAAATACAAGTTAACAGACATTTTGTAGGTATTCCTCAGACTCCAGAACATAGGTTTTTGGTGAAACTCAGGATTTGTTTTCAGCACAAACTTTTGTTGCTTCCATAATGGTCACTCTGAAGCTGTGTTGGGGTGATAGGCCGATGTTAACATCAGAGTACACCATAGAAGGAATATGGGTTTTGCACAAAGATGTTAATGGCCCCAAATCTGGGCCACACTTGGTGTTAGCAAGAGACTCTTCCTCACTTTTCTTAAATTTCAATGTAAGTATCAAAACCACTTCCTTGGGATGATCAAGAAAAAAATGTGGGCTTGTATAAGAGATCATCAGGATAGTGCCTGGCATGCAGGGATGAGAACCTGAGTTGAGTTTCTCCAGAATCTACTTGAATGCCAATATGGAGATTCCTACCTTTAACCACAGCTGGGAGAGGAGTGGTGGACAGAGAACAATAGATCCCTCAAGCTTGTGGGACAGCCAGCCTACCTGTAGTGTATCCTTGAATCTCCAATTCAGTTGAAGACCTCTTAAAGGTCTCCACACCTGTTCTCAACCACGCACAAGAATGAAAACAGCTTAAACATATTTCTAGGGTTTGAGTATAGAGTACTTAACTGAAATAAGTGTGATGAAAAACTAAATGAATATATTGTAGAAGGTGGTCCTAAAACCCTTCTGTGAGTGAATAACTGGCCTGAGCTACAGTTTGTACTGCCAAAAGACAGTTCAGCCTTACCATGTCTAAAGGTGATGTGGTGTACCTCCATATACTCGATCCTCTTCAGAGTAAAAGTCCTGTATGAACCATGGTATTTAGTCACATCCCCTTAATTTCAGACTCATGCTGGCACCTTACTTCATTATTTCTGTATCAATGTCATATCATTTAGTTCAGATATCACTTCTGTAGTTTGACTCCATTGAGGCCTTCCACAATCCCAAATACTATACATTATGTCTCCAATACTGTCTATAGTTTTATAGTTAGGCATTATTGAAATTACTAATTTCTGTGCCTGTTTTCCATATAATATTTTGTCATTTTGAAATCAAAGATTTCTTTATTCATATATTTCATCTATAATCTAGTGAGTGGTAAATGAACATTTTAAGAATTATCAGAGCCAAAAGTGTTTCTTGAAAAGGCAAAGTAAGCTTGTGTGTGTTTCAATGTGCCATAAGTAAAAAAAAAAAAAAAAATTACACAAAAATTGAACTGGAATCTCCCCAAGTGTGAGTGTATTGAAATAATCCAAATGTGAAAACGCAACAAGGTAGAATTTGTGCCAAAATAAAATTCATGGTTTATTCCATCTCACTTTGCCCAAATTTCACCGATGATGGGAAGACCGATGACTTACCTTCTGGCAGACAAAGTGGATTTATGTTCTATTACAGGTTAAAATTAAGACAGTGTTTCTGGGCTCAGTGACTAGGCAACCCAGCCAGAAAACCATGGTGAGATTCTTGAAAGAGGTAGAATGCAATAGAGGAGGACACTATATACACCCACCGTAAAATTTTAAAAATCAAGTGAGTCCCTTATGAAATACCATAAATACTGAAAATTATATGATTTTAGCTGTCCTGTACATCAGAATCTTAAAATTTTCACATATTAGCAAATATTTCGTTCTCATAATTTTGTATACAAAAAAGGAAACAATACCTGTTTCTATCTATGTTAATCAATGAAGGATTTGATTAATCAAATAACTCAAAGCTAATTTTGGATAGAATTCTTATAAGGGTCCAAGGAAGTTGGTTGTTACCTGACTTACAGGTCCTTTGATTTTTCATAAATATTTGAGGAGCAAACTCTATTCCTTTTGTTTTGGAAAAGGAAATTTTAAGAACACACACACAAAATTGAACACTGATGCTGTTGAAAGGCAATGCACTATCCAAGCTCCTGATTTGGGAGTTAATGTCCCCACCTGCCTAGGTCCCTGTGAGACAGTGGTGAGTAGAGCTCTTTATTAAATGTGTGGAGGGAGCAGGAAACATTCGTTGTGTTAAGCCTGTGGTGTTTCCTTTAAAAAGGACTTACTTTACATCTCTAATTCTGCAACACAGAATGTGGCAAATAGATCCCCAAGGCCATTTTCAATTTAAAGTAAGTGTATTTCCAATTATAAGTATGGAAGCACAACAGACTGAGAGAGTAAGGAAGAATCTCTTAAACATTCCCTCTGTGTGAATAGAATCCAAAATGATGGAGGGTAAATAGATTTGGGCTTTCAAAGTGTGTTTTGTTTCAGGTGCAGTAATTAGAAATTGCTACTCTGTCATTTTGATGGAGCTTATTCACTTATTGGACCCTTTGTAAAAATTAAATACCCTGGCCTCCTAATCCTGTGATATTGTACATTAGCAAACATACATAACTGTTTTGTTTTCCTTGGTAGTTACTTCAACTTTGAATTTTTCTACTATTCCTACAAAAGTTACTGTCCATTCCAAATTGTCTCAGAGCTAACAAAAGATGAGTATCAATTATTCAAAGTTTTTTAACAGCATTGTGTGTACTTTAGGATAAGCTTTGTGTGTCTTCTTTGCTGGAATCAAAATGTACTACTATGATAAATATTAGGATTCCTAATATTCCTAAATACATTTAGATAAATGGTGGCAATAATAATAGGTTCAGGAACACTTCCAAATAGAGACCATCCTAAGATGATCTCATGCTAATTCCTTGCTTCCTAGGAAGAAATCACGTATTGATAATTTTATCAGGTTCACATCTTATCACTAACATGTTCCACTTAATATTAGCAAAATTGCCTATATATCATGCTACAAGAACTTTCTCCAGCTTAATCCCACCCAATTTTAACTTCTAGTGTGAAGTCTATATCCAGTTTCAAGACTGTTTCCAATCAAAGCAATCTTTGTGTGTGAGCACACTTACAAACCTGTTTGGGAAGCAATGAATTTTTACCACCTCCATAAACTGATTATGTGTCTAGTAAACAGGGGAGAAGGGAAGGAAAAGGAGGGGTGGAGGGAGAGGAGGCTGTGGTCAGGAGGTATCATATGAGAGAAGAAGAAGAAAGGGAGAGGGAGAGAGAGTTAGAAATATCCCCCGGGTGTCACAGAAAAGGGGGAGCTTCTTAAATCTAAATGTGGCAAATACATACACAAAGTGAATAAATAAACCGTACTATATTGATAGTCATAAAAAGTAATCAACTTTGGTTGCTACTTAGAAATGGAGGAGGATTGGATTGTGGGGGTGAAAACAAATGAGAGGAGGGAGGGGAAACTGGCCGAGGTGTAAAATAAATATTTTTTTAAAAATCCAATTATAATTATGCCCTTAATACAAGTAGGAAACTTAAAATGTCCTTATGTCAGAAAGTAAACATTGAGATCAGAAAGATAATGTCTAAAACTGACACCCAAGAGGGGAGTAAAACAGATGGGGGCAAAAACCAAGTGCCGCTCAGAGCAGGGGTGTTCAGAGTCAGCTCAAGATCTGGTAGAGGAGAGCACTGACTCCTGGACAACTAAAGAGAGTGACTTGGAAAATGAGCAGAGCCCAAGCAGACGTTTCTGCATGCCAACACTCCTGAGCATGTAATGCTACCAGGGCAATGGTATCTCTGGAGGCTTGGCGATGAGGAAGGAAGCAAAGATGGAATGAATATCCCTAAAAAGACCAAGAAGACAAGGACAAAATAAGAAGACTTGAAGACTTGAGGCCCTCCCATCAAAACAAGTATAGCTCTCACCATACCAAAAGAGAGTGACTTTGAACTAAAAAGTCTAATTGACCCCCTCTAACTCTTATAGTTATATAGTGATGTATGAGTATTATAGGAAAATATTGATGAAAATATCAAATAACAGGTGAAATTCATATAAAGTAACTATGAAAATAGAATTTAGATTAACATTTCATTTCAGATGAGAAACTTGCCCTCCAAAATACCATCCATAAACAGGAAAAATAATCTGCAATATAATGTATTCTATATTACAGACCCATGTCCTCAAAGATCCCCTGAATTTGATAGAAGAGAAAGTGGGGTATGGCCTTGAACTCATTGGCAGAAGAATGAACTTTCTGAATAGGACACCACCAATAACATAGGTATTAAAACCAACAATTAATAAATGGGACTTCATGAATCTGAAAAGCTATACAGCAAAGGACACTGTCATTTGATTGAAGTAGCAGGTGACAATATGGGAAAAATAATCTTTATCAATTATAAAACTGACAGAAGATTAGTGTCTAGAATATACACAGAACTTACAAAACTAGATATCAAGAAAATAAATAACCCAACTAGAAAGGCGGGATATAGAACTAAACAGATAATTCTCAAAAGATGACATATATATGGCTGAGAGGCACTTAAAAATGTTCAATATTCTTGGCCAAGAGGAAATCACAAATTAAAACTACTTTAAAGTTTTGTCCTATCCAAAATTAATAAAAAAAATACCAAACAGCCAAAATTAATAAAAAGCAAATGATAGCAGATGCTGGGGAGGATGCATGGGAAGGGGAATACTTACTCATTGCTGTGGACTAGAAACTGGTACAACCACTATGGAAATCAGTGTGGAGGTTCCCAAAAAGGCTGAAAATAAATCTACCACAACATCCAACTATTTCACTCTTAGGCATATAACAAAGTAGCCCACATTTTACTACAAAGGTATTTTCTCATTTGTGTGCATAACTGCTCTACTCATAATAGCCAGAAATTAGGTATATAAAGAAATTGAGTATATAAAGAAAATATGGAATATTTATGCAATGGAATATTTTTTTTTTTTAGCTGTCAGAAAATAAAGTTATCAGTGGTGGTGCATGCTTTTAATCCCAGCACTCGGGAGGTAGAGGCAGGTGGATCTCTGTGAGTTCAAGGCCAACCTGGTCTACAGAGTGAGTTCAAGGCCAGCCTGGTCTACAAAACAAGTTCCAGGACAGCCAGGGAAACACAGAGAAACCCTGTCTTGGGAAAAAAAAAGAAGAAAGAAAGAAAGAAAAGAGAGAGATAGAGATAAAGATAGAGATAGAGAGAGGGGGGGAAGGGAAGGAAAGGAAAGAGGAAAGAAAAGGGAAGGGAAGGGGAGGTGAGGGAAGGGAAGGAAAAAGGGAAAAAGGAAAGCATGTAATTTGCCAGCAAATGGATAGAGCTAGAAACAATTATTCCCCCAAAGGACAAATTTTTACGTTTTCTTCTATGTGTGAATGTTAGCTTTTAAACTTTTAGATATATGTGTTTTAATCCCAGTAACCACAAGGACCAGAGGGAAGAAGGGTAACTTCCAAGGAAAGGGAAATAGGATATTATTATAAAGAGACTAAAAAGAAAACTAGAGAAGGATTAAGTGAAGAGGAAGTAGGGTACAGAGTAAAGGGGAGAATGGGAGGGACAATGAACACTAAAGGCCTTCTGAAAATTCACATGGAACCCCATTACTGTAGAAGCTTCCTAAACTACATACAAGTATGGAAGGAATTTAGATGGAGTTCATATAATGGGGAGATAATGTCCCAAGTGCACATCATATGACATCAAGCAAAATATCCAGTGCCAGAAATGGGTTATATTTTGCTGAGTTGTTGAACAAAGGGATCCCATAGATTGTCCTTTACCAAACATCACAGACTATTGCCAATACTATTGGTTAACCTCCACAACATGGTGGTAAGTCGCAATTGCTGAGGGAAAAAAATACATTATCAAACAAGTAATAGTTGAATGGGTGCCCAACTAGGAGCTTCTTACCTACTGACAAAATTCCATGGTGCTTTGGATGCAATCAGAAAAGAAGAGTAACCATAAATCTTACCCATCTATGAACCCTGGGATCTGTAACAGGGACATGCCTACAAGATATACTGGTAGCACAGTGGCACAAACATTATGGGAGTCACTACTCACTTTTTAAAATTGGACTTAAGACTAACTTCATTAAATGGAACTCATACCTAGTACCTTGAACATAGCCAAGAACCTGAAATTAAATGAAACATTTGCAATATAGCAGAAGAAAAGACACCTTGAGTTAGAAATTCAACAACTAAGAGTGAGAAGGGATTTTCTTTTTCCAAACAGGGAAGGAATACAAGAAGAAAACATAATGATCTTTGAAATTACAAGATGTGTAAGGGTGGATTTTCCTGAAGCTATACAAAAGGAACTGAAGAAATGGAGCAGGCAAGAAAAAAAAAAGTAAAATAAACATTACAGTCATTGACATCTTCATCTATTCAATGAGTTTAAACACAAGCACATACCTGTATAATAGAAAGCCTTATACAGATGTAGAACATTGCTTTAATCCCGAAAGTTCCTCCTGTCTATTCCAAGAGAAGTTTTTTTACCTCACAGTAACTGCTGTGTCTTTTTCTGCATGGATTAACTTAATATATTTGAGAAATTAGTTGATATATCATTTTCATATAGAGAAGTTTCATAATATAGGGGCTGGGGAGATGGCCTGGTAAGAAAAGTGATTGCCATGCAAGTTTGAGAAGTAGAGTCCAGACCTCAAAATACATGAGAAAACCAGGCAGGCATGGAGGTTCCTGTAATCTCAGTACTCAGGAGGCAGAAATTTAGGATCCCTAGCAATCTGGCTGACTAGACTAGCTCAAATCAGAAACCCGTGTTCAGTGGGAGACTCTGCCTAAATAAATAAAGTGCAAAGCAATTAAGGAAGACACCCCACCTTAATTCTGGGCTTACACACTCATCTGAAAAAGTAGGAAAAAGTCAAAACGAAGGTTGTATCATTAAAGCAACTATGTCAAGTACCTAACATTTTCTGCCAATAGTAAGAGCTTAGTAAATGTTTTGGAAGTAATTTGAAAGGAAAAACATCCCAAGGATAGAGGATGAACACTGAAGATATTCAAATAAACAGGACTAGGTAAAGCATGAAGAGGCTACTATCTTAAATAAGGACCCCATGAGACTAATAAATACATTTGTTGCAATGGGGGGAGGAAATTGTTGATGTGACAACTTAAGTAAACTTTAGTAAACCTATGAGAAACACAGCCAGGAAAAAGTTATCCCAGAATTATCATATGAGTTGTCTTAGTTTGGGTTTCTATTGTTGTGATGAAAACACCATGTCCAAAAGCAAGTTGTTGGGAGTTGGGGTTGATATTTGGCTTACATTTTTTTTTGTTAGTTTAAATGCTGGAAATAACTTTATTCTTGTGTATGAATATATATATATATATATATATATATATATATATATATATATATATATATATATATAATTACTAGTATATATATATATACTAGTATATGAATAGAACACTGAGAGTGTTTGGGTAATTATAGTTATTGTTAGTATTACTTTTATTATTTTTAAAAGTGATTGGCTCTAGAGTTATGAACATTCTAAGCCAACACTCCATACTGTGCTGAATAAATTTTCATATTGTCAGTCTGAAACATGGGTTTAAACACCTTGTTACTGAGAACAAATCAGAGCCAGTGAGGAAAGTTAGGATACTTTGTAACAACTCTAAAGTGACTAGGACATGAGTTTTTACAATAATAAATACATTGTTTACACACTAGAAATAAAATTTTTTAGCTCATAATGGAGGAAAAATAAGTAAACTTAAAGGTCAAATGACAGCTTGCAGGTCAAAGTAAACATGCAGAGAAGAAAGCACCCAGGAGAAATGGTCCTGCAAAGCTCTTGAAGCTAAGTAGTACTTGCTTATTTATTCAGAAATTATATATAGAGAGAGAGACTTGCACAGGAACACACAGTCTCTAAGTAGAAATAATTCATCACTTTCCTTCTTCTTCAGTAGCCAAGACCACATATTAACCAATGTTTTCATTAAAATTATAGTCTTTCCAAAGATATTCTTCCAAAAACTCTACCATAAAAATATGTGTTTTATTTTCAGCCTTGTCTAAAAACATACTCTCAAAAGAGTTTTTTCTTAAATAAATCCAGGCCACAATGATTTTAAGATAGGACAATGTGTTTTGCCTCATGTGGAATTTATTTTCCTTTCCTTTCTTTATGTGGTTTTAATTGAACAATTGCTTACATAAGGGAGTGGTGGGGAGACCAGATGGCATTATCCTTACCTCATCTACAAGTAGGTTTACATACTTTACATTTCTTGATGGCTTGTCTGAATTACTGATCATGTATTTCATTTAAAACACTCTTATACTTATTGGCAAAAACTTCATCATTAATAGAATTTTATTGGTTTTCTTTATACTTTAGCTTTCTAACATCTCTCCATTCTTCTACAGGCTTTTCCTGTCATTTCTAAGCATTTAAATAGGAAAGTAACCCTTTATATTTCATACTGTTATAAAAATGCTCTCCTTTTAATTTTTATTATTATTATTATTAAGAAATTTTATATTCGTCTTACATACCAAGCACAGATTCCCCCCTTCTTCCTCCTTCTTCGCCCCCTAGCCCTCCTCCCTAACCCACCCCCCCCATTCCCACCTCCTACAAGTTAAGGTCTCCTATGGGGAGTCAACAGAGCCTGACACATTTAGCTGAGGCAGGTTCAAGCCCCTCCCCTTGCACCAAGGCTATGGAAGGTGTCACACCTTAGGCACAGGGCTCCAAAATGCCTGTTCATGCATCAGGGATGGATCCTGATCCCCAGGCCTGAGGGCCCCCCCAAAACAGTTGAAGCTAAACAACTGTCTTGTGTATCTAGAGGGCCCAGTCCAGTCCCATGGGAGCTCCTCAGCTGTTGGTCCACAGTTCATGCTTTTCCAATAGTGTGGCTGGTCATATCTGTACATTTTCCCCCCATCATGATCTTGAAGCTTACACTTTCCTTTTTTTTTTTTTTTCCCAGAGCTGAGGACCAAATTCAGGTCCTTGTCCTTGCTAGGCAAGCGCTCTACCACTGAGCTAAATTCCCAATCCTGAAGTTTACACTTCCATATCTTGTTCAGAATAGTAGGAAGTTAGGACAGGAACTCAAACAGGGCTGGAACTTGAAGACAGGGGCTGTTGCTGAGGCCATGGAGGATGTATGTAGTTGGAGTTTTCCTGCCTGGCCCACAGTCAGGACAAATCTCTCTCACTTGCCAGTCCCACAGTCGCTCAGACCGTGTCTTTACATGTTGCCTCTCATGGCAGCAGCTGGCAGTGTCTCCTCCCAGCCTTCCTGTTCCCAGCCTTCTCCTCTTTCTTGTCCTGCCTACCCTATCTTTCCTGCCTGCTACTAGCTAATCAGCACTTTATTTATACAGAGTGATATCCGCAGCACTTCCCCTTTTCTTTTTTGTTAAAAAAGGAGGGTTAACTTTTACATAGTACAATTACAGATAACAAAACAATTATCAAGCAAGAATTATAGTTACAATATTAAAGAAGATATCCTATCTTATATTTGTGAGTCTAAAGTTTTATATCTAACTTATCTTGTAACATAACTTAGGAAATTATAACTATCTAGTCTTCAACCACATCAAAGACCTCAGAAGGATATAATATTACCTGAGAACCAGGAGAAGGATGCAAGCAACTTTCGGGAGTCTTGCTGGGTAGACAGAGACAGCTGGCAGCCTGGACAGTCACCTAATGTTCCTTTGTAAAGTTGGGGCATTTGTCTTCAGCCCACAGGGCTAGAGTCTCTCGGTCACTTCTCTCAGTGTCCTGTAGAATGTCTGGCAGTTTCCTCTGTGAAGCAGGAACCTGAAGGACCATTTTGTCAAGCAAAGTTTAGTGGTCACCTTTCTATGGGTCCTGCACGTCCAGTCGATCAAGCAGTCCAGGCAAGAACAGTTTTTTGCCCAAATGACTATTTTTGTCAAGGTGAAGATAAGATATGATGTGTCTTCAGTGCCCATCCTCCTCTCTGAAGTAAATCGGTGTTGTCAGGAGCAGACATGTCTCATTGTCCAGAAAGTCTAAATTTTAAAAATATTTTAAATTCCATATTCTATAGGTCTTTGAAGTATTTGAAGATTACCTATCTATCTGAATTATCTATCTGTGTATACCTAGAAGAGTTAACTAACATGGCTACAAGTATGATTATCATAGATGACTAATTATTAATCTGTTTTTAATTATCCATTATAATTTTAAATGAGCTGTACAAACATAATACCTTAAACAAGAGTAGAAATATACACACAGTATAACAAAATTAACTTTAAGTTTGTATCGATAGACTAAAATCTATACCAATGTAAA
The DNA here is from genome assembly GCF_903995425.1 of Onychomys torridus. Lineage (NCBI taxonomy): Eukaryota > Metazoa > Chordata > Mammalia > Rodentia > Cricetidae > Onychomys > Onychomys torridus. The sequence continues at coordinate 10,278,742 of NC_050457.1, read as the reverse complement.
ACATTTTAAACAAGTTGTTGCTCTTTAGAAGTAAGTTCCTTAATCTACCCTTTCATCCTATTATATCTATATCATATCCCCTTTTCTTTTTTAGAAAGAGATCACATTTATAATCAACCTACTTTAAATAAAAATATTGGTTTTTTTTTTTTAATGTCCCATACCAGAGGGCTCTTCTGATTTGGGACACAAAAATCTCTTAACCTTTTCTTTTAGCAATATGTCTGGGTTTAGAGAAGGAGTGAGCCAATTCCGTCTCCAAAGCCAGCTTGATAATTTTGGGAAATGTGGGCGTAGTTTCTCTTACTACTTCCTGCTGGAGGAGGGCACTGTATCTTATGGGGACATAAAGAAAATTTTAGGATTATGGAGTAGTCCATGAGGGTGAACCTCTGAGCCAGTTGCCTTGAAACCATTCTGGATGTTGGATCATCTGGGCCATGGTGTCATTGGAGACCTTTCAGGTGGTCTTGGCTGATCAAACCTGATGTATCTTAATCTGGAACAAATCTACAGCCTCTGGCTTTCTGTGGAAACAAAAGCAGAGACTCTTTTCCAAAGCAACATATCCTTATATCCAAATTTTGAAGTCAAGGTACCTTTAAAATTTACATATTTTATGATCAAATCTTTTTTTGTAGTTAAAAATCCCAAAGACAACACAAACCAGATTCTCTGTGTAATATCCATCTTTGTAAGACTGAAATGCCACTGTGGCTGCTGGCTCTGCCCACCTCAGCTTCACAACATGGCGGTGGTACAGTTTACTGCCAGCTCTGGGTCTGGAGCCATGTGTACCATCAACTATCAGAAGCAGTTCTATCAAAGCAGTGCATAGCCCAGAAACTTTTTTTTTTTTTTTTTTTTTTTTTTTTTTTTTAACTAGCAAAGGCTAAATCCAACATGCAGCAGAGTAAAGTGCCACTTGTAGACTCCTCATTCCCGCCACACTGCAGGTCAGACGCACACGCCAGGAACCTGCCATAGTAGCTCAAACTGGCAGGCTGCTGCTAACTTAAGATAGACAACTAGGAAGCTGTTTTTAGCTCCGTTTTAGAATCTTTCTTCTCAGGTTTTAGGTGGAAACTCTTGCCAACACATTGGGTGCCATTTTCTGATATGGGACTGAAGAATCTCGCAACCTTTTTTTTTTTTTTATTAATATGATGAGGTTGGAGATTAACAGTTATAGTTACAACTTAGTATATATACATATATAATATCTTAGATAGAATATATTAAGTACTAGACTCAGGTTCTTTAGGATAAGACACCTTTTGGAATGATCTTTGTAACATGCCACCTACCCATGCTCTAGACTTCCCTGGATTTTACTATGTGTTTTTTGCTTGATATTGTTTGCTCTTATTGTAATTCCAACTTATCTAGGTCATTATCCCTCATTACTCCTGGACAATATTTGATAACCATCTCTTTGTATATAGTCTTGTATTAGGTTAGAACTTTCTTATTTAGACAAAAGGGGGAGATGTAGTGGATAGCCTTCCCAGCTTTGGCCTGGAAGTTCCAACCCTCATTGAGGCTTCGGTAATGGTCACGCCCACAAGGCGGGGTGGAGGAGGGTGCGGAAGACTGAGGATCGAGAGGAGGTCTCTCTCTTGGTTCCAGGACCCTGGACGCTGGAGGTAGACCGAGCAGAGTTCTCCAGAGAACACCGCCGGACTGTGCCATACCTTTGCCAGACCCTGCAACCTACCCCTTCATTTGTAAGTTACCCCACAAAATAAACCTCCCTTTTAACTACGTGGAGTGGCCTTAATAATTTCACCAATAGATGTACTTACTGCTTTGCTTCCCATGGCTTGCTCAGACTGCTTTCTTATAGAACCCAGGACCACCATTCCAAGAATGGCACCACTATCAAAGGGCTGGGCCCTCCTCCATCAATCACTAATTAAGAAAATGCCTTATGGGCCTGCCTACAATCCTATGGAGGCATTTTCTTAATTGAGGCTCCCTCCTCCCATATGACTTTAGCCTGTGTCAAGTTGACATAAAACTATCCAGCACACGAAGATTCAATAGAGATAACATATTGAAGAATAAAAGGTTGATTATGCAGTATAAAAGTTATTTGGAGACAAAGAACAGGAAAATCATGTTTCTGTTGCTCCTAATTGGCCTGTTTCAGAAATGAACTTGGTGGATATGTGTATCACGAATGTTAATTGGTCTTAATAATAAAAATGCAGAGTCATATATAGGGATAAATGTTGAAAGATCAGAAACATAAAAGAGCTAGCCAAAGTCACCTCTTACCAAAAAATTAGAATTCTCAAACCAAAAAAATAGAATTCACGCTACAGATATGTGAAACTTATTAGGTTCTCTAGCCAGTCTATTGTATTACGTACTTGTGCAAAATAAAAAGAAAAACTGAGTCTTTATATTGTAACTCAGATAAATAAAGGAGAATAGAAAACTCTGTGAGAGACCATTGTGTGAGAAGTGTTCTGGCTTCTCTATCTCCATAGTTAATTTCATTCTAGCTTTAAAATCAAAGTGCCTTTGCACACTAAAACCCACAGTAAAGTCTTTTGATGTCTTGAATACTTAGCACTTTCTCTGGCATTATAAAATAACTTTATAGGGCAGTTAATCAAGTGACAGTAAGAGGCAGTACTCTACAGAGAGCTCATTTCAATATTTAATACAATGAATGCTGAACTCCAAAGTTGAAGGCGGTGTGATTTGCATATGTACATAGGATGTCAGTACCCCATCAAAGCAGTAACTATCAGTCCAAAACATGTCAGGCCCTGCTGCAGCAGGAATTGACAAAAGACAGATCCATTCCCTTCTATATCTATCCAACAATCATGTTTACAGTACTGTGGCAGTTTCTCTGGGAGAAAACACTAAGAGAAGCAAGATGATATTCCCTATCTCTCAAGAGTGCACAATCCTCAGGTAAACACAGATGCTTCCACACACCAAATGACTACAAATTAAAATACCGTAAATGCTGGGAAAGAGGCTCAAGAAACATAAAGAGAGCATGATTGGGTGTGCATCCCGCTATAGCTGAGACTATGTTTGGGATTTTTAGATTTCGAGCTCCTAGATATTTGGGGAAGAAGGTATAGCACATATATTTAAATTATGCTAAATATATAGACACATATAAATATACAAAGGGTCATACAGATATGAATTGCACAGCTGTATTTACATGAACTTTCTTGAATTTGCCTCATGAATACTCAACATTTTATTTATATTCTAGATAGTTTAAAGCAATGTAGACGAATGCAATTATCTACACATACAAATTAAATTTGGAGCATTAGGCTGCTAAGTTCTGGCTCTTATGATGACTACTTCTTTCATCTAGTTTTAAAGTAATGGTAACCAAATATGTATCAGATTGTTAGGACTCTTGGTTACGATAAGACTTGGGACCTCAATGCCCTGGAATCAAATCAGCCATCTCTTTGCAAATGTGAAAAGATCATTTTTAAAAGGCTGAGGCTTAGCTGATAAAATGTAACTTATGAGAAAAAAAAGATTATTAGAAAGGAATGGAAGCAAGATTGGATGATTTAGAGATCATTGTAGCCACATTTATTACAGATTTAATTTGATCATAGAACTATGAACATATCTATTTACATATACCTTCAATGGACACCTTGTAAGACAGAGATTTAAACATATATGTATGTATATATTCAAACATATTCATGAAGGCATGTGTATCACAATTATTTCTTTTTATTTTTGAAAATAGAATCTCAGAGTTATGCTGTATAGTCCAGGATGACTTCAATTTCTCAATTTTGCTGTCTCTGCCTTCTAATTGTTGTAAGTATGGGCATACATGCTCTGTCATATCAACCTTGTCATAATCAAGTGAATGAGTAAGAAATTCAATGGAACTGTGACTGAGACTCTCCTAGAGAAAGGAGACCATGATCTGAATTTCCGTGATGATTTTCATGTACCTAGGATATGGTAGAAGCAGACGAATGGGACATTTCAGGTAGTGTTTCATAAGGGTCAAGAGCAACAGGATACAAATTTGGAATAAGAAACCACAAATAACTACAGGTTAAAACTTTCAGTTTTGTCATTTATGTTGAGTAATAGGTTCACACAACATACCAATTCCTACTTCAAAGATAATATCTTTTTCTGCAGCCAAATACAAGTTCCATGGTCTAGTAATAGTTTATCCTAACACCATGTTCCAATCATAATGGATTCAGGAAGTTTTTATAATAACAAAATAAAGTAAGTCAAAAATAAAGACACTTCTATAATACATAGGTAACATCAAATAGTTGAGTAACTGAAAAATGCAGGAGTCTCTGCCTTCAGATATTGTGTGATGACATTTTTGGCCAGTGGATGATTGAAGCTAAGGGGTCAATTAATCAGCTTTGAGGACTATTTAATGACAGTGTGACACCTCCTGACCCGCAACTGCAGTTTAGAAATTAAAATCCTATAAGACTGCTTTATAAATGAGGACAACAGTATGTTGGTATTTGTAGTACAGTATTTATTGATCCTAGAATGACAACTTTCTGCAGAGATTAAAGGAAATAACTCATAGAAAATAAAATTAAACCACAGAGAAGAATTTAGGTATTAATTTCAATATTTCTGCTTTTATATACAAAATCAACTGAAATTTATTAAAAAATAAACAATTTTTAGGATTTGGGGACTCTTTTTTATATATTCTTCACCATAGTGCAGGGTATTAATATTGTTTATATCATTTAATTAAGTTATTGTGTTAACTGAGATAGTTCCTGCAGTCCATTAATGTATATTTTGTCACTGATTTTGCTATCTCTGAGCCTCCTTCACTCATTTCATCTGTATGCGTTAGTGTATCATGAGTGTGTGTACATGTGCATGCCCCTGCTCAGATGTGTAAGTGTCTATGTCCAAGGTTAACTCTCTCTAGAACGCTCTAGTAGCAATAGGTTCTACAAAGGCTTAGATAAAATATATCTATTTGAATTTTAAACACATCTAAGTCTCAGACCTCCAGGTGGCAAAGAAAGCACAATGTTAGTGGATTTTAAAAGGTATAACCCATTTTAATCTTTAAAACAAAAGCATTGTATTTTATTACTTCATGTTTCGTTCCCTTGTCAGTTAACAATGTGTAAAGACTAATGGCATTTTAAAAAAAGACTGGTTGAGGCAACCCAGTAGGAGGAAAAGGGTCCCAAGAGCAGGCGTCAGAGGGGTTGAGAACACCAGGAGAACACGACCCACAGAATCAACTAAGCAGGACTCATAGGGGCTCACAGAGACTGAAGCAGCGACCATGAAGCCTGCATGGGTCTGTGCTAGGTCCTCCACATACATGTTGTGCATGTTTGGCTTGGGTTTTTTTTGTGGGACTCCTAACAGTGGGTGTGGGGATACCTCTGTCTGACTTTTTGCAAAAATGTTTTTTAAAGCAAACTTTAGAAATATCTTGGCAAGACCGCAAAATTCAACAGACCAAGATCTCTTTCTTTGTTGAGTTAAAAATCCTAAAATTAGGCCAGGCTGTGGTGGCACACGCCTTTAATCCCAGCACTCAGGAGGCAGAGCCAGGCAGATCTCTGTGAGTTCGAGGCCAGCCTAGACTACCAAGTGAGTTCCAGGAAAAGGAGCAAAGCTACACAGAGAAACCCTGTCTCGAAAAACAAACAAACAAAAAAATCCTAAGATTTCTGAAGGATGGATAATTTCAACAGACATAATTGTGTATTATATAATAACAACAACAACATTACCATGCTATATGGCAAAAAATCTGCTGGGAAATGATAGTGGTTAGGTCAGGGAGGGGTGAACTATAGTTTTAAATACAACAGTCCCTATATACCTCATTAAAGAGTTAACATAGTAAGATATAGATCCATCCATGGGAAGAGCGTTCTTAAGGCTTATCTGGCTAAAGAAACAACTACAGGTTAGTGTTTGGAGCATAGCAACAAGAGACTTCTTAGTCTGACAGAGGTCACTAGGTGCTGTCAGGTGAAGTCTTGCAAGCCTTTGTTATGACCTTGACTCTGAGAAGGAGAGTCAGCATAGAATTTAGAGAAAAGGAGGTACACAGTCTAACTTAAACATTGAAGGTCTTGACTAAAGACAAGAAGCAAGATTGGAAGCTAGATAGACACATATTGCAGTATTTATAAGAAAGATAAGGAAACCTTGAATGAATCTGAGCAGAGCTTATATTCATCAGGTATATTTAAATAGACTAAAAAAGATATCAATTTACCATAGAATTTGGCATCTGTGTATTATTACAGAAGCTGAGTAGCCTGGGATCAGCAGTCAGCATCTTACTAGACACCAAGGTAGAACTGAGGATTAGTGGCTGGCTGTGTGTCCATTGAAAGGCAGAACTTTGTCCTGAATCAAAACAGGCAGAAAGCATGAAGTCTTCTTCCTCAGGCTTTTTTTTTTTTTTTTTTTTTTTTTTTATCATATTTGGGTACTGAACAGATTGGAGGATATTCATCCATCCCTTGGGAGGGAACTGGCTTCAGTGTCAAGATTCCAATATTAGTAGCTATGTACCTATTTTGTCCAAATTGAAACAGCCCTTTCTGGAGAAGGGAGGAAGACTTGTAGTATGCTAAGATCAGGAAGCTCATGGGATTTTTCAAGATTCATGAGGTCTGTCCCCAAGGTTATAAAAGCAGTGGACAATTGCTGGGCAGAGGAGATTCATTCCCCAAGCCCTGCAGTTTAGTGAGAATTCTAAGGACATGGCTTTTACCAGAATCATCCATACTGGGTTGAGTTTCTCAGTGATGCAGTTATTTTTCAGCAACTGGTATTGGAAGCAACCCTAATAAAATTATTGGTTCATCAAGCTAGATATTGGAGGAATCATATTTGGTCTCTTGTTGGTGCCTTATTGTTTTCTTTTCAGTCGACCTAAGCAGATCCTGTGTGCTGGACCTGGGGTCTGAGGACCTGAAAGAACAGGGCAGACTACAGTCTAATGCTGTAGACAACCTTACTTCAGATTCAATGTACTTTCACACACAAATAAGTCAAAGAAAGCAATGATCTAAAGAAGGTTGTTTGAGTTCAGAAAAACATGTAAATAAATGTCACTAAGCACATACTAAATATTAACAGAGCAGCCCTTTCCCAGAAATTTCTCAGGCCAGACCAGTTTAAACACAATTGACTGGCACATGGTATAGATAATATCTGGAAAAGCACGAAAGGCAGAGGCTGTATCCAGAGTAATGCACACTGACTGAAGGTATTCTAGCCCACTGGATCATGGGGCTCTGGCAGGCAACCCTTGCCCTTCTCCCTCATTCCCTCTGTTTTGCTAAAAACCAGTAGGTTACCTTCAAGGTCCATTCCCTTTTTTGACCACTTCCTCCTCCTGAGGCTGACTACCAAGGTCCAACTATCAAAGTATTGAAATCCAGCTATCAAAAGCCCCCCATGGCTCAGTTAACTATCATCCTGATTAAAATTAAACACCTCATCCTAACACAGGGTTTCCAATTTTACCTTCACAAACCACCATTTTCCTATGTGTCAGGTCTGTCCTCTGGATCCAGAGGCAGTCCTTGGTCCCTCTCAGACAAACACCCCTGACCCTTTTCCCTGTTCTCTCCTCCTTCTCCCTCTTCCTCTATCTGTCTTTGTCCCTTATCCCTTCCCTCTGTCCTCCCCCCCCAGGGGGGAGGGGCAAATAAATCTCCATTGTGCTGAGAACATGGCCTGTGAGAACTTGGTCTTGGGGATCCTGAACCAAAACTTTTCCCTTTACTGACCAGATTGGATTCTATAGCTATGTGCTGCCATCCAACAAGAATGAATGTGCCTTATAAACTGAATGTAAATGTTTGTCAGGTAAAAGGCCCTGTCTTTTTTCCTGGAGCCTCTCTCGAAGTTCACCCAAGGCACTGTTTACCAAGGTCAGTCATTCTTTTGACTGTGTCCTGACACCCTTGTGCTGGTTTGAACCAGAATGGTGCCCACAGGCTCATGTATTTGAATGTTTGGTTGACAGTTGGTGGAACTGTTTGGGAAGAATTGGAAAGAGTGTGGCCTTGTGAGAGGAGGAAGTGTATGGCTGGTGCAGGCTTTGAGATTTCAGAAGGTTTATGACATTCTCTGCATTCTTCTTGTTTTGCCTTGGGTGTGTGTTAAGAAGTGAGCTCTAATCTGTCCCTTTGTTCTACTATTGTGGACTGTAGCCCGATGATTCCATTAGCCAAATCATAGGCCTTCTTTCATAAGTTGCCTTGCTCATAGTATTTTATCACAGCCCAAGTAACTAGTTCAGCACTATGTGGGTTGAATAAGTTTATGTATTATAGGAAAAGTCACACAATAGTCATCAATTTTACCAATAAATACTATCTCTGAAAAGTAGTATTTATATATCTAGGCAATATGTAGCCTAATCAAGACAATTCTGAGAATTAACCACGAGGTGTTTTGAATGTTTTGTTAATAAGGTTTCCTGACAAGGATTTCCCAGCAAATTAGCTATTAAGCTATAAGAGAAAGCTAAATTAGGTATTTTTACTTCCATTTTGGTTATATAAGAAAAAAGAAAAGGAAAAAACTATGGCCAAAGAGTGGCCACGCATCCCAAAGAACATTTCAACATGAAAACTCTCAGTCACTACATTGCTAGGCAAGAGTTACTGGAGATCCACCATTCCCCTCCAGAAACAGTATTTATTTTGCAAATAACTTCTCTATTTCTGCAGACATCCAACTCTTTCTCATTTGCTTGATTTTACTTCTAAATTATATAAACTGGCTTCCTGTTCAGTTTTGAACATATCACTCTAAGATTTGCTTACCAAGGACAAAATAAATATTTCTATTTTAAGCCAAACCTACACTGATAATATAATTATAAGAAGAAAATAAGCCATCAAAAAGACTCTGTCAAAAGACTTAAGAAGAAAAAAGCTCCTTATTTATGTTTGATTTTTGATATGTAAATTAGCCTATGCTTATCATCCACAAGCATATTGTTTACATGTCAATTAAGTCTACAATGCCTATGAATTCCTTAATTATATCACTACTAAAAGCTAGAAAATTGCAAATAGTCATGCTTCAGATAGTCTTTCACAGATGTCAAAGTAAATTACAGGTGAAGAAAAACAAACAACTTGTGAAGTAGCACAGGGATACATGAAATCTATGTAACATATACAGTCATTTATTTACCTCATCTTTTGAGGCTATGGATTTCCTAGAAAAGAGAATTTCTTTCTATTATTTCTATCGGCAAATTTATCCTCAAGACAGGAAGTCAGGGTATTAAAGGTACACCCCCGTGGTCCTCTGTTGATGAGCTGAACTCAAGAAGAAAAGAATAAAGCATAGATGGAGGTCATTTCATTTTCTATTATGTTTTGTGAGACTTCCTATTGACCAAAGGAAGAAACTCTGCATGCACCACACACTAGAGATTTATATTCATAAAACCTGGGTTCCTTAAGAGAGCCCCAGATCCCCTTTAAAATTGAGATTATTCTTTGCACCTAGAAAGATTTCACAGCTGATGTTTAGAATTCCACTTAATTTCACTTAAAAAAATAAAACATTTTCAAGTTTGAAAGCTTTAGTTCCTAAAAGGGAAAAATGTCAAATTTATTTTGTTGTTTTTGATAGCAGTTCCAATTTACCAAGTCAGTCTGAATAACAACAGCTGGACTTCATCCCTAGAGAGACGCACCAGAAGCTCTCTGCACAAGGCAGCCCTGAGCAGGAGTTTGTTCCCTTATTGCTCATTCAGGCCAGGTCTAAAACTGGTATAGTCTTTTGAAGTCAAGAGAATCGGCTTCTTCTACAGACTCTGTTTTGTCTGAAATGGAGGAAATTCCTTTTCTTCACCATAAGAACACCTACTTTAAGCCTCACATCTGAACATATCACAAGCTTGTTAGGTGTATTTAGATTGATACATATCTTGATAACCTCCAAAGTTATTGTCACAGACCTAGACAATACAACCCCAAACCATAATATTATACTGCTTTTTTTTTTTTTTTTTAACTTTATGGTCCAAAATACATACCTGGCTATCTTGGAGCATCCATGCTACAAAGGCTATGTATCATCAGAGGTGGAAAAAGATGTCCAAAAAACCACAGCTGTTTAAATTCTCACCTTAGAACCTTAGATCAGATTCTCACCGTGGAAGCAAATATAACTGCTTTCATCTAACTTCAATCCTTTTTAATTTAAAAGATTAATACTTTGAGAATTTTATATAGTATATTTTATCATGTTCTTTCCCATTTCCAAAACTGACCAGATCCTGCATCTAATCCCACTACCCACCAAACAATGTTTTCTCTCACTTAAAAAAAAAGTTACAAAAGAAAAAAGGCACTAAAACACAGAGTCTGATTTGTTAGACAAGTACTCCTGATCATGGGGCATGTCTTAGAGTGTGGTAGGTACCACCTGTGTTTACTGCATTGAGCAAAACTGATTTTTACCTCTCCCCACAGCTGTATTTGTGAATAGCTTCTTGACTAGGTGTGAGACACTGTACCCACTTTCCTTCAGTGAAGCTGGGATTATTTTTTTCTTTCCTTTCTTTTCTGTTTCTTTGTTTCTGGTGTGAGCCTGTGTTCAGGTCTTGTGAATACCGTCACAGTCTTTTCAAGTTCATATTTGTATCTGCTGTGTCTCCTCACCTTTTGGATAAGGTAAAGTGTAGTATCAGTTCCACTGAATTTAACTGAGGTCTCCTAAGGGACCTTGAGGAAGAACTTAACAGCCAAATTTTCTCTGAAGTCATGAGCTCCCCAAACTGTGAGATTAAAAAGAAAAAAAAAAATCAAACATAGGAGTGGTTTCCACACTCAGGAGGCAGAGGCAGGAGAATCTCTACAAGTTTGAGGCCAACCTGCTCTACACAGTGAGTTCCAGGCACAGACTACATAGCGATATTCTATCCAAAATGAAACAAAACAAACAAAAAGCAACATGGGCATGATTTTGAGTAATGCCAGTGTGACTAAATCAGTGTGAAAGGAAAGGGACACCCCCAATAAAGTGCTGCACATTTTACTGATGGAAAGAGGCTCTGAATCCTCAATTCCATTCTTGTTTCTCTGACAATCCAATTTCAAATAGGATCTCCTATTTGGTTTATAATTTCAACAGGTAAGTAGTCTGTATTCTGTGATAGAGTCTCTGTGTGTAAATTTGTGAGAAAATTACAGTTGTATACCTAGGATTACACATTTTAGTGCACAGAAATGCATAATATCCATTTAAAAATTTATAATAGCCAGGCAGTGGTGGCGCATGCCTATAATCCCTGTTGTGGCATGTTCTGTATGTTAAATGTGTTGCTCTGATTGGTTAAAATAAATAAAGTGCTGATTGGCCAGTAGCCAGGCAGGAAGGATAGGGTAGTCGGGATAAGGAATGGGAGAATGCTGGAAAGTAAAGGCTGGGGAAAAGAGACACGGCCAGCCGCCGCCATGAAAAGCAATGTGTAAAGACACTGGTAAGCCACAAGCCATGTGGCAAAGTATAGACTAACAGAAATGGGTTAATTTAAGATAGAAGAAGTAGATAACAAGAAGCCTGCCACGGCCATACAGTTTGTAAACAATGTAAGTTTCTATGTGTTTACTTGGTTGGTTCTGAGCGACTATGGGCCTGGCGGGTGAGAGAGATTAGTCCTGACTATGGGCCAGGCAGGAAAACTCCAACTAACAAATCAAAGCACGTGGGAGGCAGAGGCAGGTGGATCTCTGTGAGTTTGAGGCCAGCCTGGGCTACAGAGTGAGTTCCAGGAAAGGTGCCAAAGTTACACAGAGAAACCCTATCTTGAAAAAAAAATGTATAATAATTTTTAAAGTAATGCTTCCCTCTAATTCTTCTGTTATCTGTATATTTACATTATAGCAGTAAAAATATTATCAAAAATTAGCTTTTGATTTAAAAAATATTGACTTAATTGCTTCTTGGCCTTTATCTAAGGTGAGTAAAAAAAAAACAGATCAAGTTAATAGTTATTTTTATTTTACATTAGATACATTTTTCTACATCAATGTTCTTTTTTACCTTTTTTAAAAGCTGCTTCTGAGGATTAATATCTCAGAGTAGGTTGGTAAAGTTTTGATTTAATGAGTTTTTGTAACTTCAAAAAAAATTTTTTTTTTCAAAATAAAAGTGCTGCTTTTGTTACTTTTAATTTGTTGCAGCAAGATATTCCTCGTGTCTTCATTTCTCAAATTCGACAGGCTCATCTATTTTTATGACTACCAACAATGTAGCTAATTCTGTCACCAGTTTCCTTTTTAAAATGTTCACTTCATTTTTATGTGGATGTGTGCTTGTATGTGGGTGTATGCATGGATGAAGGTGCCCCCTAGGCCAGAAGAAGGTGGTGGATCAGGTGTCCAGAGAGAGGCAATCATAACTGCAAAGGCATCTCCCCAGCCCACTCACTCTCTCTTTGTGATGTGAGAGAGAAAAACAAAGTCCTTGAATAAGAAACAACAAAAATTGAGAGTTTAATGGGAATCTCAGCTGCCAGAAATGAAACAGAATTCATCACTAGGTTTTTGTTTGTTTTGTTTTGATAGATCACGTGTGCCAACAATTGCAGACTAGCTGGCAATGTCCAGGCTTGCCAAGGGTGTAAATTCTGGGCTGATAAGAAGGTAGTGTCTGCCTCTCGGATAGAATACCCACCTAAAGACTTATTCCAGCTGCCTCTGCTACATGCAGGAAGTAGCCAGGATTATAAAGCCAGTCAGAGCTGTGTCCTACCATTTTGTTATGTACTCAGATCTAACAGAAAATCAACATATCACATCAAGTGTTTTCATGCTATAGCATACCTGATGACATTACTTGATATTATAGCTATCAGCAAAGCCTAATCTCTGTGTTCACTGTGTGCTGTGCTATGTGAGTTTAAAATCCCATTGACAATCCAAAGATGAGAAATATCAGACACCATGTGAGCAAGGGAGGAACTGCCCCAAAGCTGATCCGATGCTATGATAAAGTAGGACAGCATCAAAGGAGAATTTTAACTAAAAAAGGAAAAGGTCTTTGTAAAGAGGTGGGAGGAAGAAGGGTCTTATCCTCTTTATCCTCTGCCAGGAAACTGGCTCAACTATCTCTTCAAACCAGACTTTGGTCTGACAACCAGACCCATGCTGGTCTTTTGCTTTTGAGGAAACTAATTTAGTTCCTGGATTCCATGATTCTACACATACCTTCTAGAAACTGAAGGGCAACTTTAAAAGGATACTTTTATATTAAAAGCAAGTTTCTACTTTTCTGTTATAGTTGAAACCTATACAAGATGCTGAGGTGGTGTGAATGAGAAAAGCCCCCATACATGTATATGTTTGAATGCTTGGTTCCAGTGAAAGGAACGTTTAGTAAGGATTATCAGGCTTGCCCTTATAGGCAGAACTGTGTCACTGGGAGGTGGGCTTTAGGGTTTTAAAAGCCCACACTAGGCTCAGTCTCTCTCTACCTGTAATTTATAGATCAGATATGACCTCTCAGCTACTGCTCCAGCACCATGCCTGCTTGCTTGCCACCACTTCCCCACCATGAACATCATGACTAACCATCATAAACTGTAATCAAGCTCCCAATGCTTTATTATAAGTTTATTTGTAAGTTGTTGTTGTATGATATTTGTGTTCTGACAAGTAAAGCTTGCCTGGCAGTCAGAGGGCAGAGCTATCCACTAGTTAATCATAGGGGCTAGACAGTGGTGGCACACACCTTTAATCCCTGAACTTGGGAGAAGGAAGCAGGAAGATCAGGCCACACAGGTTACACAAGATTGAACTAGTCTAAATCAGAAACAGAGCCAGGCAGTGGTGGTGTACAACATTGATCCCAGCACATGGGAGGCTCAAACCTTTGATCCTAGGACATTCCATGAGGCTCAAGTCATTGATCCCAGCACTTGGGTGGCACACACAATTAATCCCAGCACTAGGGAGGTGGAGACAGGAATATAAGGCTGGTGGAGACAGAATCTGGGCCCATTTAGTTTGAGGATTCATAGAGACCTGATGCCCTATCCCATCTAAGATTTCTTAGATATAAGAACTCTCTAGTGGCTGGCTGCTCTGCTTCTCTGAACTTTCAGCTTTCAACTTTGTTTCTGACTCTGAGTTTTTATTTAATAAGGCTAATTAGGATCATGTTTCTAGTTGTAACTCCTAATTTTCAACTCTAAGATGCTATTTAAAGACTCCTTTGCATGGTGTGAGCTCTCAGTAATATTTCTTTCCTACCTTTCAAGGAAATATTTTTATATTCTTCAGGGTTCTTATGATAACATGAATTAAGTTGGGAAATCTTATTTAGATTCTATGAACTTTATTTTAATGTACATGCAAATAAAAATTACAAAACACACCAAAAGAGATCCAAAGGTGTATTTCTTAGTGAACTTAGAACAGCAATTGGGAATGGAAGCTATGTAGCTTTACATTAGATTTTGCACTTATACAATGAAGAAATTTATACTTAAGAAGAATTTTCAAGAAAATCTTAGATATTATGGTTTATCTAAGAGGCAGAAGGGTAGAGACTGGAACAACAGAAATTACCTAAAAAGCAGGAAGGAATAATGAGGAGTGAATATGGCAGGAATCCTTACATGAATGAAATTTCATTATGAATCCAATAACCTGTTATAGAGAGCAATGCTAAGAATTTGTAAATGCTCATGTTCTCAGTAGCACCTGTACCTTATGTATCCTTAGATACCAGTACCCCCAAGACCCTGGGGCACTGGCGAGGGTCATTGGCTGGTAGGTCTAGAAGTCAGTAATCAGGATAACATAAAGATCCTGTTTCTTGGAGTGTTTTTGCTCATGCTGTGCAACGAAGTTGCAAGGCTTTAAATGGTAAGTAAATACATAACGTTAAAAGATGATGATCCAGTTGAAGGTGAGGAAGGGCACTCAGGCATGATGGCTGTGGAAAATGGGAATGCTGTCTCCACTTCCTCAGTTCCCTTCTGCTTAAGTACAAAATGACTCTCCAGTGCAAGACTAAACTTAGAGATAGATTACTAGAGGGATAGACTGCAAGAAATAAGGAGAGAGATGGAAATGATAGAATAGTGATGTGCAGACAGTAGAATTTTCAAATCAGGATTTACTATTCTAAAATTTTTTTTAAAGTAACTTCAAGTCAGATCATCATGTTTATCTCAATGTTAATCAAAGAGATATCAATATGTATTTTAAAAAATATTAGTGAAAATGGGACTTAAGAATGAAACACTACATTCCCTTAAAAAAGAAAGAACCTATTAGCAATAGGATACTGTTTTCTGTATTTGTTCTCTTGTATTTTCTTTAGTTAAGAATAAACTTTAAATAAAGTACCCCCTGCAACTCTGTTAAGTTTGTAATTAAAACAATTAATTAGATGGATTTAAAAATTAAAGAAAACTCTGTTCTTTATTGGAAATCAATTGGCTTTGGATACATCAGAGACAAAATGGTAATGGAACACAATCAAAGTAAATTAAAATGATAAAACTCGTGTCTTCTTCTCAATCTGATAAAGAACAACGTTAGGTGAAGCTACGGGTAGAAAATATGCAGTTACAAAGTTACTAGTGAGGCCTAAATCAACCCATGACTAAACCATGTATTTTCTGAGGCATGTTCCATTACTCTTCTTCCCAGCTATAATCATGTCAATAAAGTGACACAGATAACTTCAAACTACCTTGGAACGTAATTTAGTAAGAGTTACTCAATGTACCTGATCCACTTTTACTGCAGCTGAGCAATAAAAAAGTAAATGTGAAAGCATTAACTGCTTTATCCAGTCCTATGGTTTTAAGTGGCCTATATAAGCTGAGGTCTCCCCTATCTGTGTGCTCCACTTTCTCATCTTCATGGAGATCTGTTCATACAAAATTCAGCAAATTATCAATCGCAAAAGTCTTCTATTAAGCTCTGTTAGAATTTTGCCACAGCCAGTTCAGTTCTGTGCATCACGGGGCCCTGGAAAGGAATATAATGGTAGAAAGAGGCACAAGACTCTGGGTTCACTTTGTGGATGAGCACTTATATTTCCCACTGCTGTTTGTGAATTATTTCCATAGCTACTAGAAACAGCATTGCAAGCAGAGCTTGAGCAAAGAGTCTCCTTGACTACCTTGTCTGAGCTCCTCCTTCCACACTCCCCTGCCTTTGTTACCTTTTTTGTTTTTTCTTTCTAGGCCTTATCTGGTGCCTTCAGTTTTTCTCAGTTACTTGGCCACATCTGGGCCAGGGATTGTGCTTGAGAAAGGAACTTTAGACCACCTGAACCCCAACAGATTTTTATTTCCTTGACAAATACATGAGATAATTAACCAATAAAGAGAAATCTTTACTGCACAGTTTGGAAGCAAACAAAATGTAGGCAAAGACAGGATCGCACTGTCCTTTTCAAAGGTATGATCTATATGGTAGGTTCAAAGAAAACTCGAAAATGCAGTCTAAATTTCCAGAAATGGTCTCAACCTGGATTCTAGGAGGATTTCTGGCAGTTAGACAAAAGCCAGCATTCCTCAGGAATTTGTGAAACTGGTTCCCATCTACCAAAAGTGCCATTTCCCTTCCCTCTGGCAGAAGCCACATAGGGCTACCTATGGTGCCTATTAGCATATAAAAGCTCCTGTTGCCCTCTGGGCTTCCTCAGTTTCTTACATACCTGTTAAACATTTCAAAGTCCTTGTTAGCATGAGAGCCTCTCTCCTCCTTCCCTACCTTAAAGTCCCTCTGTCTCCTGGGCTTCCTTCCCTGCTAATGATTATCCTAATAACTCTGCTATTTCAGCTATTATCTCTGTCTCTGTCTGTCTATCTGTCTGTGTGTTCCTGCTTCACTTGCTATGCCTTCTCTAGTCTCTATCTCCTGCAATTCTCTTCTCCCACAGATATTCCTGGCCAGGTCCAGTCTTCTGGCCATGTCAACATTCTGTCTCTGCTCTGAGCTCTTCCAGATGCCTCTGGCTGTTCTCCCATATCTACAATAACCATGCCCCCCTTCCCCAACCATACCATGGAGTGGTCATGTTATCAGTTTATACACTGTAGTTTGGATTTCTTAGGTAATATAAGAAGAAATTGAGGCTCACAGAAGCTCCATGTTTTACCAAGAGGCAACTGACTCATCAGGGTGAAGTCAGTAAGGAAAAAGCATCCTTCTGAACAGAGCAGGGTTGTCCCTGCTTTGTTTTATATCATGCTTGCATCATCAAGCTTTGACAAATTTACTTTATTCTCTTTTCCCAAAATAGACAGTGGATGAACAGAGCTCAACCTTCTCATCATAGACCCATGTGGGATTGTTAATGTTAAGCCCATCAAGAGTCCAACTACTCTGAGAGCTAGTTCAAACTACTAAGATTTTTTTGTTGTTGTTGTTTTGTTTTTCGAGACAGGGTTTCTCTGTGTAGCTTTGCAAGTCAGCCACGCTTTGTAGACCAGGCTGACCTTGAACTTGCAGAGATCCGCCTACCTCTGCCTTCTGAGTGCTGGGATTAAAGGCGTGAACATGGCCCAGCACTAAGATATTTTTTTAAAGTCAATTTCATATTATTTTATAGCCCAACTTCAGAGATTTTTGTTTTCAGAGCTCTTTATTATATAAACTCCACAGTGGACTTGGAAGGGGCAGAGCAGTATAACTTGAACTCAAAGGAATCATGGTGCCATGAAATCTCCTTAACTGTATTACCCAAGAACAATAATGTCACTTTTGACAATCTGAACTGTCTAGAGCATTTGTTTTAGGGAATAGAACAGACAGAACACTAATCTTCTAGAAAGGATCTAGCAAAGTCTGAGGCCCATAATTCTGAGCAAAAGTCAGTAGAAGAACAGAAGACAAAGAAGTGGTAGGAGAAAAATACAAGTGATGGGGCCTTGCCCATATTCACACCGAAGTAATTGCTTGTAAGATTACACTATCTGAAAACATTTTGTTTGATTGAATATACCCTTCATTACCTGTTGAATTTTTAAAATCAATACCATAGATTGTATTCATCATTATTTAGTAAGAATGCATTAATGAAAGCTTAATTATAATTGTATATGGTTCCTCTCCTTTATGACTCTCTTGCATTCAACATTGTCATATATTTATTTAACTGTTCTATACAGATGAGTGTGTTAGGGTTGACGTACAAAACAGAGAGCTTCACTCCGATATTGGGTCATAAATGAAGCTTTACTTTAACATGAGCTCGTGGGGCACCAGCACGAGGACAAGCTGGTGACCCCGAGTTTGAGGCTCACAGGCCTTTTATGAGGCAGTTCTACCAGGGCAGGGGAGTGGGGTCACCCCGAGTGCAGACACCTGGACGCCAGATGTCTCTGCGGTCTTTCTCAGAGTCTGGGTAGGTAAACGAATTCCAAGCTTATCTAGCAAGGGGTTATTTGGCAAGCATTCTTCCCAAGCGATTTATCTTGCAAACATAACCCCAGGGGTCATCCTGCAAGCATCCTGTTAGCATAGCGTGATGGGCTAACTTTTCTGATATGGGGCGTGGGGGCAAAGTGCAGTATTTTCCACTGAATCTGCAATTAGCAGAGCTAGTGGTGGGGGGGGGCTTGTTTCCCTTACAATGGCCCTTTCATTCCTCCCTTTCTTTTGTGCCGGCCTTTAATCCTAAAGGCCACTGCCTCATTTACCTGGGATCGTACAAAAGCCAAGATTCGATTGAGGATACATGGTCCAATCATGAGGATAAGAATTAATACAATAAGTGGTCCTGTGAGGGCTGACAATAATGTAGTTAGCCATGGGGATTGATTATATCATCCCTTATTACATCCGTATTTTTTAAATTATATTTACAAGTTCCCTTTCCATCCTGACAGACGGCTGGCGATCTAGGGTTCCTAGGGTCAGTTGTAGGGATATCCCAGTCATGTGACCCTGCTGCTAGCTGGCAGAGGTCCGGGTGCAAGTCAGGCCATCAGCCCCACAGTGGGTGCTGATTAGAGGTAATTTTTTATACAATTTTCCCTTGGCCTGTATGGCAAGTATCAAAAATTCTATTGGAACTCAGAAGATAGTTGAACATGAGGAAGGGATAAAGAGGATAGTTTCCTGGAAGAATGCGGCATTTGTGCATCTAGAGAAATTAGGAATTTGTGGTCAAAAATGCTTTGAAAAGAGTTGGTTGTGTGGAAAGGAAACATTCCAGTTGGAGAGAAGCATAGCCAAAGAAAGAGAGACAGAAAATATTAGAGTATATTTGTGAAGTAGAAAATAACTCACTTATAGCTGCAAGGTCATACGTTATAAAGGATTCAGTAGCAAATGCCAAGACAAGTAATCAGAGCAGAATTCAGTAATAACTATTGAGTTCTGTGAACAGGAAGCTTATCCACTTAAAGTTCTGTATTAGGAAGATTGATCTGGCATTAATAGATAGAACTGATTGGAATAGGAAAAGCTAAAGAGCAGTAAAAAGGTTATAATGATCAGTTGTCAGAAAAGTATGGGAGAAGGAACCATTGTGATGTAATAGAAAAGACCATTCCAAGAGATTAAGGAAGTCGAGCCAATGGGATGTAGTGATTAATCATAGGTAACTGCAAATGGATAGAGTATATAGAGTGGCAACACGATTTGAAGCTTGAGAGATAGAAAAATGATAAGATAGTATTACCAGAAATTAATTATATGGGATCTACTGAACCTAATTCGGGATTCTATTCAGAACTTGACTTCAGATATATGAAAGGTAGACCCAGAATATGTGGTAAAGTTAGAATGATAGTATTTGGTGATGATGGTTTGTATGTGTGAATGAGTGTGGGAGAAAAATATATCTAACTGCTGACATTACACTTCTGTGAACTTACTAAAGGAGAAACTGAACATTATCTGTTACATAAGAGCCACAGAAGAGAAAAACGAATTAGGCAGAAGGTAGAGCAGAAAAACATCCCTAAATTTGTTTTCTTAATAAAAATATATGGTATTGCAAGATCTTTAAGACTCTGTTTTCAACTTTCAGATATACTTATCTTCATCTTAATAATAATGTAATTAATAAAATAACTGAGTGATATTCACTAAAGATCAGAAATCTTAAGATAGCCAGAGTGTTTACTTCTATTCCATAGAGATCACAACTTGGTATGTATTTTATCAGAAAACTCATTAAATTCAAAGGTTTTTGCATTTAATGGGTATTTGTAAATATGGAGGACACCCAGTATGTGTTTGTTACTGGGTGTTTGTTACTGTAAGTTGTTAAAACTTTGTCACTGATTTCTAGACCAAGAGATGTCTGTGTTTTATTGGCAAGAGTAGCAAGTAAACAATTTGAAGCCACTAAACTTCATATATGGTAGTTAACATATAGTCATTCCTAATGAATCATAGTGTTGAGCTATTGCTCCAGATCAGTAGAGTAGATTGTCTCTACCATTCTCTTTTTTTCTTGATATGCTTGCTTTTAACTAAATCACTTCTTGAAATTACCTCATTCATGATTCAGAATTGATACAAGAGATATTGACCTAGAATATACAATATGCCAAACATAATTCTAGATTTTGCAAATCAAATGGATTTAAAAAAATTCTATCTTCATATATTTTATAATCTAGTGAGAATTTATATTGAGCATTGATCAAAATTTTAACAGCCAAATACTATCTAATATTGTATTTATTCCTATATTTCAAACTGCTAACATCACAAATTTATATCCTAAATAGTGGCAATTCCTTTTCAGAAGACTGTAATGTGTTCCTCATAATTGAATTGAATCATTGTTATAATTGTTTTCCAAAAAGAAACACTGAAAATATGCTTGTCTATTTCTTGCTTTGTATTATAAAGCCATTGCCATTACTTTGAAAAATAGTTATTTGTTTATGGAAAGTAAAATGACATAATAGTATTTGAAAAATATGTATACCAGAAATTTAAATAATAAGAAGAGAAGATATAATTAGAAAAATGTCCCTTTTCTCAAACTCTAGTACAATGTAGAAAACAATCAAGAATGGTTGCTAAAATGATAGCAACATTATAGGAGACAGATTAAACTGAATTTCCTGATCAATGTTAATATCATGAAATGTGAGAAAATCAGACAGCAGATATCTTTTGTTGTCATGTAGAACCACACACCAATAAGAAGCCTCCATCCATGAGTCTAAACAAGTTTCAAGGGCCAGTCACTATGTAAATCAAATAAGCCTAGATCAGTAATCTAATGAACCCACAAAAGTATCAACCATCCAGATTTGCAAAGTTGTACATGACAAATAATTAACAGTAAGAAGAGGAGGTATTTAAAGAGAGCAGGGAGATAGAAAATATTCCAAACTAGAAGAAGATTAGGACAGATATCAATCAAATGTGACATCTATAATTTGTTTTCAAGTTCACATCAACTATAAAGATACATTTTGTGAGAATTGGAATGTATGAGCATGTATTAGGTGTTAGACCATTTAAATTATTAATAATCTGTTATGTATGATCCTGGTACTGTCAATATACTTTGAAATTCTTATGTTAAAGAAATATATTAATTCTGAAAGAAGTGACATGATGTTTGAACATTTACTTCAAAGTCCACTAGATAAAAAAAAAAAAAAGTCCATTAGCAAAAGATGCAAATGGAAGTGGGAAACTGATGCAAAATCTTCAGAGTACATAATTGTGAAATGTGGGATGTCTTTCTTCTACTTTATTTCTAAAACTTTCTACAACAAAATGATTTTATAGGGGGAATTTTGCTTGTACTTTATAATTCAAGTGTTATATTAATCTTTGTGTTTTTTTCAAGTGGATCTTAGGAAACTCTCTTCAGTGCTTGCTATTCTTGGATAGGAACACAGTGTCAAATACAGTTTCAGAAACATGTGCCTTTCATTCTGGTGATTGATGGCTAGAGAGAAAAAAGACAAAAATACTTCAAAATGAAAACGATTATGATGACTGGATTTGAAAGAAACTGGAGAGATAAAATCCCCTCAGCCTTGCCCATATGACAGGCGACATAGAGACTTTTGTGAAACTGCCCCCTCCTTTTACTGCTTGGTTGTCCTTAGCTCTAAACTTACTTGACTACTTTTGCTGAAACTGGCAGTTGGTTTGGTAATGTGTGGCCACCAGAAATCATCTTCACCATGTGGGTACACTATTAGTCATCATGAGGTGACCTTTCCCAAGAACAAAAAAATTCCTGCATGTATCTCAGGAAATGTTGACAAAAGCCTGTGAGAACAAGAGTGTCGATAAGATTTATCACACCAAAGCACTGGGTAACAGAAATTCTCCTGCAAATTAACAACCATGGTTGAAATTATTTGTGCATTTCTGCAAATGCCAGCACAGTGTAACATCTGTCCTAGCAGATAAAACACAAGTCATTTGATGCAGTTAGTATGCTGTTCATTCCTGCAAAGGTCACTTGCTCTTTAGCCTGTCACAATTAAGGTAGCTTTAAGCAGATACCTGAGACCTACTGCTATCACACAGTTCAGATGCTTATATCACACAGCTGATAACCTGTTTGTCTCCATTAAATAGTCTCAGGACACAAACACTATATTTTCCCAGTCATTACCATTTCTGTATAGTAATTAAATTACATAATATTTCATATACATACAAATCAAGAACCATCACTCTTTAACATCCAATGATATTTAATATAGATTCAAGGATAGATTCACATTCACCTGAAAATATTACATTAACTCCTTGAGTTTCTGTTAGTGAGCTATTTTATTATTGCCTTTTGCAGAAGAGATACTATGTGAACATGTTTGTTCTGAGATCTGTTCTTGCAATAATGGATGAAAAATTCTGATATGACATCTGATGTTATTTTTATTTTGTGCATATCTATATGCATTTTTTTCTAGAAATAAAAGGGGGAAACATTTTCTTCTTTCTGTCCAATCTACCATCATGTTTTTTTCTCTAAGCAAACAAACCAGGCTAATAATAAGAATGTGGCTTTGAAATCATATAGTCTTCATATCTTGATAATCTTTCCTGATTATGACTTTGGACCTAGAAGATATAGAGTACGTTAGACATTAGAGACCACATTCATTCTTCATTTAGTAACACATTCAAGACAGATACATTAAGAGGCTGATACATGTTAGAAGTTGAATTTTTCAAAGCAACAAAGAGCTCTCAAAAGAAGTTAGCACATGAATACACAGTGTAGAACAGATCACCCTAAACCACACATACATGGTAAATATTCTCAACAATCTTATAAAACCTTCCACTATGCTACAGATATCAAATATAACTCAAGATAATATGGACTGATTCCAGTTATATAACATTCTCGATGGATGAAAGTATAGGTAAAGGAAAAATCAGCATCCTGGCTTTGGGACTAGGGAAGAGAGGCTTATTATAAAACAGGATAAAGAAAGTTCTGAGGCATGAACCATCCATGTACAACTAGTTCGCTGTGATTATATCAAAAGACCCAGAACTAACATAGAAAAGGGTATGATGAAGCCAAAGAATGGAGAAAACAGTACCTGCTCATGAAATCCTATGAAGCATTAGTCAACTGAAGTAATGCCATCTTCAGTCTTGACACAGGGATCCATTCAAAACCAGTTATGAACCAAATAGGGAATCTTGCTGAAGACAGTGCTGTGGAAAACCTTGGATAGCATGCCAAAGAAGCAATCCTGTAAGAGCTCATACCAGAAGCAGAAACACTTTGGGATCTTAATGGCAGGCATCTATACTTAAAACGAGTAAGTACAGACAGATTCCTGCCAAGTCTTATGCATTGAATTTCTTCCTCTCATTTAGTAGAGAGTAGTAGCCTGGGAAACTTAATTTTCAATAGAATCTTTATCTCCATCTCTGCATTCACCCTTCCCTCTTGAATGCCACAGAATATGTATCCACTGGGCACTTCAGTGTTGCAATCATGTTCATACATATAGCTGACATCTATTTCTTGATATGTTAGATATGGTAACTAGGAAGCAAAAACTGGAGTCAGTAGTCCTTATTCTACGCTGACTGTGTGACCCTGGGAAAGCTACTAACCTTAGAGCCTCAATGTGGCAACAGTGTACATGTGCATGAAAATGCCTGCCATTCCTGCTGTAGGATGAATTTGAGTTTCATGGGAAATCTTGTTTGTGAACATTCCTTTGAAATAATCCACCACATGCTATACAAACACTTTAGGCAAATTATTAAACCTCCAAACACGCCTATCTTAATGTAAATATATTGTATAAAAAGTATAACATTAGCAAATTTATTAAAATATGGGTTATGTGTTTATGTTCACGTTTTTTTTTTCTCTCATGAATAAGTTTGACACTGAAAAAATGAATGGTAAGGTTGTTACATTTTGGTGAAAGAAAGAAAAGAGTCAGAAGGAAACACAAGAGAAAAGAGTCGGAAAAATTCAGCGCATGACTTGGAAGTTTGTGAGCAGGAAATGGAAAAAGCTGAAGATGAAAACAGACTTTCTGAGAGAGTTTCAAAGCTGAAAATCTTACTATGACATGTTGCCTAGGCTCTTCAACTCCTTGGATTTTACTCAATTTCCCCCTTAGACCCTGCAGAATGAAGATGAGGAAAACCCTGTTTCCTCTCTCTATCTCTGTCTCTGTCTCTGTCTCTGTCTCTCTCTCTCTCTGAAATCAAGTCCCAGTGTAGATCCTTATTCATCACTATTTCCCAAAGGGCTCCAAACATAGAATTAATATGCACAAAGCCTTGGCAGTCTCGTCTATGACACTGACACTTGCACCTGACAGTGGTTGTAGTCACAAACATCTCCTTCGAACTCAGTTTCTTTCTCTTAAACATTGTGTTAAAAACCCTGAGTTTGTAGCATTTAGCATACTCCTAATTTATTCTCCCCTCCCCTGATATACTGAGAGTGATAGTTTTTATGTACACTTGCAGAACTCAGGACTTTGGAAGTGTCCCTATAAACCGGGAAGATGGTACTCCCGGGAAAAGGAGGCTCCTCTGATGAAGATGTGGTCCTAATCTCTTGGATACAGGACAGCTGCATCAAACTCTGTAGATCTGGGCTTCTTGATTGCAGCAGTGCATGTTCACATTTAGAATCCCAGTGATAAAAACAGCTACAGGCTTCCAGTCCCCTGCGCAGGGAACAGCTGAGTCCTTTGAAGACTTTCCCGGGCATCCTGCCCTCCATCTCAAGGCTTCCAGACAAAAATCAGCTCTGAGCAGAATATGAGAGAGTCACACACATTCTCTCTCTCTCTCCCAAATCAAGTCCCAGCGTAGACCCTTATGCAACCACCGTTTCCCAAAGGGCTCCAAATGCAGAGTCAGAGCACACAAAGCCCTCATCTGTATGCTCGCACCTGACAGTGGTTGTAACCACAAACATCTCCCTAGAACTGATTTCCCTTCTCGAAAACACTGTGTCAGGATTTTTCTGAGAAGTGGGTGACTCCCATGACAGCAAAGCTGAAATGTAAAGTAAAAGCAAGCCTATCTCATTGCAGCCCACGGCCACCTGCTCTTTGCACAGAACTAATCCTGGCTGCTAATTTCAGATAGTCTCCATATATAAACAGGTATGCAGTGTGAAAATGTAATTATTTTTATTTTCTCTCCCCTCCCAATGGTAGTATACTCTAAATACCCTCTTCACTTTTTGTAGCTTCCTCAATGTTTCTCACTCTATGATTATAATTTTATCTTCCGTGGTGGTTTGAATGTGAAAGGCCCCCATAGGCTCTTATATTTGAATGCTCAGTCATCAGGGAGTGGCACCATTTGAGGATGAGGAGGTGTGGCCTTGTTGGAGGAAGTGTGTCACTGGTGGTGGGCTTTGAGGTTTCCAAAGCGCAGGTCAGACGCACTCTTTCTCTCTTGGCCTGCGGATTAGGATGTAGGTCTTAGCTACCTCTAGAGTTCCATGTCTGCTTGCCTACGTGCTCCCTACCATGATGATAATGGACTAAGCCTCTGAAACTGTAAGTAAGCCCCCAGAACCCCAGATATGGCACCACTTCCCAGGTTGACAGCCAGATGGTGACCTAGTGGCATGTTGACTACACTTAACCGTGTTCTCTGTGGAAAAGATAACACTTTGCCCTTATGAGGTAGATAACTATTCTGGCTAAGGATTTGCCTTTGCTGAAACATACTTTCCTCTCCATGCCTTTCTGCATCTCTCCTTGGCAGGTATCCCACAACTCTGGCATCTCCAACATCTCGGAGTCTTCAACAGAATCTAGGCTACAACATCACAGCTTCTCATGCAATGGCCTTTCTGGGCCTCCATGCAGAGACACTCCTGACACATCCCTGTCCTCAGTGGCTTTCCCTAGCCATGGAAAAAGAATCCATAATCCCGTTCTTGTATTCTTGACTTTGCCGTGATGGTAATGGACTAAACCCCTCAAACTTATTTTCAATTGCTAAATAACAGCCATGTATTTAAGTGACCTCCATATTCATAGCTCTTATCATGAACTGCATTTTGGGATACTAAATAGTCAAATAAACTATATAGTACATAAATTCCTGAAAGGAGAATTTCTAGGCAAAAGAACACACATTCATCAATTTGGATGTGTGTTACAGAATCCCACTTTCTACATAAATATATCACTGGCAGTTCATACAATAACAGCTAATATTTTGTATTTCTTTACATTGACAACCGTTTAAGTCTTTGATGATTAAATTAGTCATCATTACAAAGTTAATATTTCTTTATTGTGCCTCTCTCCTAAAATAAGAAATTAAGCATTTTGTTCATTTATTTATTTGGGAGTGTAGTGTCCATTTTCCTGCTGTGCTATTGGTCCTATTTTTTGTTTCAGGCTTTGCTTCTACATTAATGTTTAAGTGAATTATAAGTATTTTCCCCAAGATTAAAAAATGTAGTTACTTTTGCCACACATTTTGTTATTGCTAAATTTTACATTCATTCTTAGCATTTGTATAACTAGTTATGTGACATTGTTGTTTAATTTAGAATATACTTATTTAAAAAAATATTACTTAGTTCTTTGAAAATTTCATACAATGTATTCACTTCCAAACTCTGCCCATATCCATGCTTTTTATTCTCTCATCCTTTCCCATCCAACTTTGAGATTTTACCCATTTTGTTTTCTTCCTCTTCATGTCCTGAATGTATTGCCTAGTTAGTCCTTGGAGGTTGATCTAGACCAGTGTGTGTCCAAGCTACCAAGGGTCACATCATTTAAAAAACAAAAACAAACAAACAAACAAACAAACAAAAAACTGACTGCTCCAAACAGCTCCTCAGCTAATGGTGGGATTTGTACCCATCTTTTCCTCTCTGTGCTGGGCCTATGTGGGTCTGGTGATTGTGTAGGGCTTGTGTGTACTGTCACAATCACTGCAAACTCTTAGATATGACTATACTGTTGTGCCTGGGAAACAGTGTCTCCTTGTTCACATCAACTACCTCGGTTCTTGACACTCTTTTGTGAGGATCCCTGAGCCTTGCTAGGGAAGGAAGTGATATGTGTGTCTCATTTGGTGCTGATCATTCCACAGTACTTCTCAATGCTGTGGGATAATGCTTTTGTACAGTGGTTTAATAAAACACTGACTGGCCAGTAGTCAGGCAGAAAGTATAGGCAGGGTGAGTAGATTAAGAGAATTCTGGGAAGAGAAAGGGCTGAGTCAGGAGTTGCCAGCCAGACACAGAGGAAGCAAGATGTGAAGGCAGAACTGAGAAAAGGTACCAAGCTACATGGCTAACCGTATATAAGAATTATGGGTTAAATTAAGTGTAAGAGCTAGTCAATAATAAGCCTGAGCTAATGGCCAAGCAGTTATAATTAATATAAGCCTCTGTATGCTTACTTGGGGGACATGAGTGGGAGAGATTTGTCCTGACCACTGGCCAGCCAGACACAGGAAAACTTCCGACTATACTAATTTTTATTTCATTCTTTTTATGGCTTTATGTAAAAATTTCACTAAATTTACTATTCTATATAATTAATTTAGGGTATATCTATAATACTATCACAGAGCCTAGTTGTTCTACTACAATTTGTTTAATAATCCTTTTTCTTTAATCAAGAAAAGTCACTTGTGCTATAATCCTAGTCTTTATCCAGTTTTGTTTTGTTGATAGCCTTTTAAATCATCACTGGTCTGTATGGTTTTGTCCAGCATCACTGTATTTTAACTTTACTGTTGTTCTAAATATTTGATAAGTCAAGTCCCACTTTTTCCCTCGTTTTTTCCTCCTGTCTCATTCTTATTCTCTCATCACTTTATCTAAAACATCCTTTACATTTTCACATTTATAACTTTTTTGCATATTCTATTTTACAGTTAACTTTAGAACCACCTTTCACATGCCTGAACATTCTGTCTAGTAACTAGTATTGGTAGAATATTAAATCACACATTAATAATTTACTTCCTACATATTAACAATCAATAAAATAGTAAAACTCTAAATAGCAAGAATAATCTTGCCACAACACACCCATGACATAAATTTGCATAGATATTTACAGACTCTTCTGATCTCCTCCAATTCCCTGCTGGCATACTGTGGCCAAATGCCCATTAAATATTGTAGAAATTGAAAGAGGAATGCATTTTCTCCATAGATGAGCATTCTGTGAGGCTGCATGACACTTCTAAAGCCAAAGCCATGATAATAAGGGTTACTAATGAGCCACCTCTCTAGAAGCAGCAGAATTCCACAGTGCAGAGCAACTCAGGAGGCAGATGGGAACTGGATGGGAGGAGGAGGAGGAGGTGGTGACTAAAGCCTGTCTCTCACATTGCAAACACTTAACTTTCCAGTTTATATTTTGGGGGTTATTTCCAAATGAAGTTTTGACATACATACTGCAGTGTCAAAGTATTAAGTGTTAAACATTTTTAAATGATATAAAAAAACTAAACAAAAATGAAATAATGAAAATGTGGCAGATTTCCTTCATGCTTTTCAGTGTTTGTCTGCTTCCTTGTTTTCTGTGCTCTCTGCCTCTTCTTTATTCCTCACAAAAATCATCTCAGAAGATGGAAATGCTTAAAACTTGTTTTGCACTTTTGCTGACTATATTTGTAATGTAGTCAACTAAGGAATTTGGGTGAAGTTTTTTTATGATAGATATTTGGCAAAAGCTAAACAAAATGGGAAGTCTGAATAAATCTTTAATTTTAGTTACAGATTTTTTTTTTTTTTTTTTGGTAAGCTGTGGAAAATCTGTGTTAGAGAGCAGGAATAGATGTGGGAAAATTAAACAGTCATTACCATCAATGAACACACAGAGATCAACAGAGTGGAGGAAATGGTTGCTTTGTACTTTGGCTGCAAGATGAAATTCAAGCAAGAAAGGACTGACATATGAACAAGAACGCCATGATTCTTTTGACAGAACACTGCATTATCACTTATTAATGTGATTTTGTAAACAATCAACATTTCATATTAAGTCAGATAATAAAATAAAAAATGGAGTCTGAAATCAGCCAAAGATGTCATCAGTGATGGTAGCAGGTAGACCTAATCTACAGAATGAAAATAAAATTCATACTGCCGTATACAGCTTTTCCAGGTGGTATAGATTTCCTCTTATCTTCTAGATTTTATGGAATCTATGTCAAGAAATTTCTATATTTTTCATAGATCAGGATTCAACAACTATTCTTTTTTTCATTTTTTTTTTAAATGTTTGAGACAGGGTTTCTTTGTATAGCCTTGGAGCCTGGCCTGGAACTTGCTCTGTAGACCAGGCTGGCTCAAACTCACAGAGATCCACCTGCCTCCCAGGTGCTGGGATTAAAGACATGTGCCACCACCTCCTGGCTTAACAACTATTTTTTATCTCATTTTTTGACAATTTGGTTGAGAAGTTCCAAGGTTTGAACCATCCATACTGTATTTTTTGTTAGCAAATATGATACACAGTTAAATTTTTTCTAGGTATACACCTTAATAAATAAATCCACTTGGATTTTGGAATAATAGTTCTTCTTCAACTTAGACAAATTCTTGTTTTCATCTCCATAAGTAAATACGATTATATTGACATAAAAACGACATGTAGACCAATGGAATTGAATTGAAGATCCTGACATTAACCCACATACCTATGAACACCTGATTTTTGACAAAGAAGCCAAAATTGTATAATGGAAAAAGAAAGCATCTTCAACAAATGGTGCTGATCTAACTGGATGTCAAAATGTAGTAGGTTGCAAATAGATCTGTTATCTGTTACCATGCACAAAACTCAAGTCCAAGTGGATCAGAGACTCAACATAAATACAGCTTCACTGAACCTGATAGAAGATCAAGTAGGAAGTAGCCTAGAATGCATTGGTGCAGGGAAACACTTCCTAAATATAACACCAGGAACACAGACACTGAGAGTGACAACTAATAAATGGGAACTCCTGAAACTGGGAAGCTTCTGTAGGGTAAAGGACACAGTAAATAAGACAAAATGACAGCCTACAGATTGGGGAAAGATCTTCACCAACACCACATCTGACAGAGGGCTGATCTCTAAAATATATACAGAACTCAAGAAACTAGACATCAAAATAACTAACAATCCAATTTAAAAAATGGGCTACAGAGCTAAACAGAATTGTCAGTGGAAGAATCTCAAATGGTCAAAAGACATTTAAGGAATTATTTATCATTATTCCTTAATCATCAGGAAAATGCAAATCAAAATGATGCTAAGATACAGTCTTATACCTATCAGAATGGCTAAGATCAAAAACACTGAAGACAGCCTATGTTGGAGAGGATGTGGAGCAAGAGGAACACTCCTATACTGTTGGTGAGAATGCAAACTTGTACAGCCACTTTGGAAATCAGTGTGGCAGTTTCTCAGAAAATTGGGAATCAATCTCCCCCAAGACCCAGCTATACCACTCTTAGGCATGCTCAATCATACCACAAGGACACATGTTCAACTATGTTCATAGCAGCATTATTTGTAATGGCCAGAACCTGCAAACAACCTAGATGCCCCTAAACTGAAGAATGGATTAAGAAAATGTGGTACATATACACAATGGAGTACTAAGCAGAGAAAAACAATGATATCATGTAATTTGCAGGCAAATGGATGGAACTAGAAAATATCATCCTGAGTGAGGTAACCCACACTCAGAAGGACAAATATGGTGTGTACTCACTCATAAGTGGATACTAGATGTAAAGCAAAGGATAGCCAGACTACATCCTATATCTTCAGAGAAGCTAGCTAACAAGGAAGACCCAAAGTGGGAAGCATGGATCACCCTGGGAAGGGGTAATAGATGAGATATCCACGAGTAAAGTGGGGATGAAGAGTGGGCAATGGAGGGTAGGGGATGGAGGATGAGAACATAAAGAAGAGGGATGGTTGAGCTAGAACAGGGATGGAGTGATAAAGTAGTGAAATGGATACCATGATAGGAGACATCATGGGGATGGAGAGAAACCAGGTGCTAGGGAAGTTCCCAGTAATCCACAAGGATGACCCCAGCTTAGACTATTAGAAATAGTGGAGAGGGTGCCTGAACTGAACTGACTTGTCCCAGAGATCAGATCAGTGAATAGCCTAACTGTCATCACAGAGCTTTTCTCCAGTGACTGATGGAAACAGATGCAGAGATCCACAGCCAGGACCAAGCAGAGATTCAGGAGTCCAGTCAAAGAGAGAGAAAAGGGATTCTATGAGCAAGTACATCAAGATCATAATGGGGAAACCTGCAGAGACAACCAAACAAAACTAGTGGGAACTTATGAAATTTGGAACAATGGCTATGGAGCCTACATGGGACTGGGCTGGGCCCTCTGCATGGTGAGACAGTTGTGTACCTTGATCTGCTTTCGTAACCCCCTGGTAGTAGGATTAGAATCTATTCCTGGTTCATGAGTTGGCTTTGTGGAGCCCACTACCTATGATAGAACACCTTTTACATCCTTGAGGCAGTGGGAGAGGCTTGGACTTGCTTCTGCTGGATGTGCTTCCTCACAGGAGGCTTTGCTTTCTTGTGGGGAGAACTTGGAGAAAGTTGGGAGGGGGAGGCTGGGGGGCAGGAGGAGGGAAGAGGGGGATCTTTGATTGGTGTGTAAAATGAATGGAAAATTTTTCTTAATAAATATATGATTATTAGTTCAAAATAATATAATTTTGAAGAATATAAATAAAAATTGTTCTTAGTTCTTAACACAAGAATATTATTGCAATTGTCTTAAAGCTGGGAATATTTGCCAGTTTTTCTTGACCTCTGGAGCATAGTACTTATAACAATCTCTCTCTAAAAACTTTAGCAAATTGATTAATCTTTTTTTATTTTCACGAATAAACCATTATTTTGACCAATTTCCTGCCCTATTTTTTCTCAGTTCAGTATTGTCATAGATTTTACTATATTGTGAACATAATTATTGGAACAAATTCTTTAAAAGACCAACATTAAATTATGATGAACACATCTTGATTGCTTGAAGATAGGATTCTATTGCTTGCTGCACAATAGACACTGTGTTCATACAGGGTACAAATTATAAAAATCACAGGAATGCCAAAACCAAAATTTATATCACACATTAGAAAAAGAGTGCTAAACCTTCTATCTCACAGTAGGATAAAAATATCATTTCTCAATGAATTTTCCATTCTCACTCCCAGGAAATAACAAGAGTCAACATTACTATACCCCTCTAGAAATCACATGTACCCTTAAAAATAAATACATTCATGAAACTACCCAATAGCATAAATGTGATCATGCAATGTTGCACCACAGTGGTTTTTAACTTACATTTTGAGATTATAATGATATAATTCCCTACCTCCTTTCCTCCCTCCAAACCCTCCTTTACAGACTTCTTTGCTCTATTTCAAATTAATGGCCTCTTTTTTGTTAACTGTTGTTGCATGCACATATATGTATACATATATATTCCTAAATACATGACTATAGCCTTTTCCAGTTATATTTGTATAATGTTTCCTGGATTTACGTCATCACCGATTGGTACTGGATAGCCAGTTGGTGTGTTCTTCCCTGGGAAAGACTGTTTCTCTCCCTCTCAGCTCTCCTTACCTGCCTGTAGTTCTTTATAGTATTGAGACTTTATGGGCATTTCCTTGTCCCCTTTACTGTATCTATTGTTGTCCTTGTTCAGCTCATGGTTAGGGAATTGTGTTGGTGAGAATTTATGACTATCCTGCTCAGCAAGAGAGAAATTATGCTAACTATCCAGGACTAGTGAAGTCAGGAATCTTAGAGGATAACCTACAACCACCTACAATTGATTAAATTGGAGTGATCCCTAACTACATTTTAAATATTTGTTCTTATACCCACAGATAGATGTAGTTCTCACCCCTCAACAAGGAAACTTCACTTTGCAGCAGAGGGAAGCCATAGCAGAAAACCACAACCAATCAAACTCAGAGTTGTGGATTCCAGTCCAAATGGACACATCTACAAAGCAACACCACAGTGTTTTTAAATTTACAAACATCTTCCCATAATATCTACCTACTCACTCTACTTTTATAACAGTTTATTAGTGTTTTGCTGGACAGATAAATCATTTAAAGATTCAAATTCATAAATTATAAGTATTTCCTTAGTTAACAATGAATGCTGTTCTAATTCTACAGTTATAGAATTCTGTACTTAATTTCTTTTGTGAATCATAAAATAGAGAAAAATCAGGACTTACTTTTCCTTCTACTATATTTAATATCAGTAGCAAGAGGACCATCAAACTTAAAACTTCAAGGAAAAACAAACACTTTTTAGAACAAATAATTCTTTAATAAAAAGTATTACAAAGAAAATTTCTTCACTGCTCATTGGTTCTGATTTTTCTGACTCCTCTCAGCTCTACCAGCACCTTCACTTACGTGCACATACTGACATACAGACATTACAGAGAGAAAATAAAATAAAAATAGGATAATTTGGTTAAAAGCTCTGCCAGGACATTATGGGACAAAGAATCTTCAAAGACTGTGATTTGTTGTTGTTGTTGGCCATCTTCTGCTGGGAGTGCAGCCTACCCTGAGGCATAGTGTACTTCCACAGTGAGAATCACATTTTCATTTACAAGTGGTTCTCAGTAGGAGATGGTTTCTGTGTTAGGGATGGGGCATGCGTCACTTCCTCTCTCTGGACAGAGCTGGTGCAGACCCCTGCAGACCCTGTGCATGCCACTTTAGTCTCTGTGAGTTCATATGTGTGTGTGCTGGTCCTATTGTGTTAGAAGGCCTGTTTAATCTTTTTTCTTCAGCTTTTGGAACTTCATTTTCCTTCTACCTTCTTTTCCTTTGCTCATGTGTCTGATGGACAGCTCAGAACCATGCTGTGGTGGCTCCAGCCCACTTGGTGGCTTGTGCTCTGGAAGCTGCTGACTATTCCTCAATGGCTGGCTGGGCACTGCAGTCTTCAGTGGGGGAACTGCTGGATAGGTGCAGAAGGCACCTGTGGCAAGGAATTAGAGGGCATCCTCCTCCTTCATCTGCAGGATGTTAAGGGCTCCAGACATTGGGTGAGTTTTCCTTTAAGTTATGATGGGAATCAAAAGCAACACCATATGGACCTGTGGGCAGTACAAAAAGGCAAGTTGAATAAATTTTAACTATAGAAACATGGTTAATCAACATTAGTTTGAATTAGTAATTACAGGTAATTATAGACTTACTGTCAGCTACTATACTTGATTCTACTTAAATTTCATTTAATCATTGTATTAGTATTTTTTAGAAGAACAGAACTAATAGAACACACACACACACACACATACACACACACACTAAAAGGGGATTTATTAGAGTAGGTTACAGTGGTTTGTGGTTCAGTCAGTTCAATGGTTATCTCCTGATGGAAAGGTCAAGACTCTAATAGTTTAGTCCACAAGACTGAATACCTCACTTCAATTGGAATCCTGAAAAAGTGGGTTCTGATCTTAGTAATGTTTCATCAGGATAGATGAACTTGCCTTTGAGACTGGGGGCAAACAGGCAAAAAGCAAACGTTTTCTTCTTCTACATCCTTTATGTAGGCTACCTCCAAGAGATGTGGCTCAGATTTAGGGTGGGTTTTCTCACCTCATGCTGCACTCAAGAAAATCTGTTCCCGTGTGTCTAGCTACTTGGGTTTGTAGTTGGTTCCAGATGCAGTCAAGCTAACAACCAAGATTAGTCATCACAGTCATTAAATGTATCATTTTGGAATATTGTTAAGGACAGTTTGCAGAGAGTCAGGCTTAGTAATGATGGGGCAAGAGTTAGAACAGATGTTGTCTGAACAAGCCTCCTTCCCTGACCTTTTGTCTTTTGAAGACAAAAGCCAATTAAATGATCAAGCCAGATATTTCAGAATGAGATGATTTCTTTGTCACTGTTCTATTGCAGGGAAGAGACACCATGACCAATGCAACTCTAGTTTTTGTCTAAAACTCTAATTATTTTCTTTCCCTCTAGGGACATAGGGGAACAGTGTTTCATGCAGTTCAAGGTGGTTCAGATTTATTTGCTGTGTTGTTGATAATGATCTTGCATTCCTAATCTCCTTGCCTTGAGAGTACCAGAATTATAGTGAGCTGCCATGTCTGGTCAATTTCTTGAGTAAGGGGCAAGCAATCTGTGAGTGGCTCCCTATAATGCAGGCACCTACCTACATGGCTCAACACTGAACCTCCAAATTTTTCCAAGCAGTGGGAACTTGCTTACACTTTTGGGGGGTTAGTGCATCATCATAATCATGGTGGGGAGAAGACCAGCATGGTATGGTGCTGGAAGAGTAGCTAAGAGCTTTACATCTATCCTGATCCACAGGCACAAGACAGAGACAGACACAGACAGACAGAGAGAGAGAGAGAGAGAGAGAGAGAGAGAGACAGAGAGACAGAGAGAGACAGAGAGAGACAGAGAGAGAGAGAGAGACAGACTGCCTGGTATAAGCGTTTGAAACCTTAAAGTCCTCTCCCAGTGATGCACCTGCTCTAAAAAGGCCACGCCTCCTAATCCTTCCAATCCTAAACAGTCTACCAATTAGAGACTAGACATTCCAATATATAAATCTGTGGGGCCATTCTCATTCAAACCTCCACAGATGGAGAGAGACAACCTTTAAAGGAATAGTGTAAGGTTGAACAAGGTTTTTTTTCTGCTGTATTCAAGATAACATAGATAACTTATATGATAAGTAGAGAATCTTGTTTTATTTTCAAAGCAGGCTGAAAAATTCTTGGACATTTGTGCTGCATTAAGCAAACAAATGCCACTTTTTCCTTCATCCCCACCACAAACAGACTTGTTTTTATTACTCATCAACTGAGAACTGAAGCCTAGAATCACATTTGACAGGATGTACAAGAACCAAGTAGCATGCACGGCATTTCACGCTTTTAAAAAGCATGAGAAAAGAAATGTTGCATCTCTACAGATGGCTACTACAGCTTCCATTTTACAAACAGCGTAATCATGGGTATCACTGGCACTTTAAATCACATCATTCTTAGTTCTCCTGGGTATTTCCCTTCCCTCTGAGAATAAGCATGGTCATTCCTTAGGCCAATCACATGTGCGCAAGGGCAGGTATGACTTTTAGGTGAACACAATGAGAAAGCCTTTGCCCTTCCCCAAAGTGGCCTCTCTTTGACACTGTTTCTAAAACTGGCAGTGTTCTGATGGGTGGCACTTTGGCCATCTTGAGTTCTAGAATGGGGGTGACACTTAAAAGGGAAGCCAGACCACTCATGAAAACCTGAGAGAAGTAAAAGTTAAGTCATGTTGATTTTAGATGTTATGGTGGTTGTTTTTATAGTCCCTGAGTAATGAGACTCAGAGTCTAGCAATGAGTTTACTTCTCAGTGAATTTATGCTGACTTCAAACATGACCGTCTTTGCAAAGAACACACCCTAGGAAAAATTTGGAGGTTCAGTGTTGAGCCATGTAGGTAGGTACCTGCATTGGAGGGAGCCACTCTCAGATTGCTTGCCCCTTACTCAAGAAATTGACCAGACATGGCAGCTCACTATAATTCTGGTACTCTCAAGGGAAGCAGATTAGGAATGCAAGATCATTATCAACAACACAGCAAATAAATCTGAACCACCTTGAACTGCATGAAACACTGTTCTCCTATGTCCCTAGAGGGAAAGAAAAGAAAGAACATATAGAAAAAAAGAAAAGGAATTTGCTAGGGCCTCATTCATACACTCTAACTTCTGTTTCTGGTGCCTCTGACCTACACAGTTACCTGTAAGACATCTGAATACATTTGCTCATCCATACTTCAGGAGCCTCCTCTTTTCTCCATCCTTTCTTAGAATTTAACTGCAGTACTTACTCGATCACACCTGCAACTCATTTAAATATCCTGGGAAATAATTTATCTGAACCTGAAAGCTTAAATTAAAGCTGTAAAGTGCTCCCTTATTATCTCTGCACCTATCTTGTACTTCAATTCCCTCCTAATGATGTTTGTTCTAGATCTGCCAACTTGAAAATTATTTCCTTGATGGAAAAAAAAAGAAGCAAAACAGAATATGAATAAATCTCCAGGCTCTGCTATGCTGTGTAACCTTAAATCTTTTGTCATAAATTACAGACTTTTCTCAAGGGATGTGGATTGTTTTGAGCAAGTATGCATTTCTATAATATGCCAAGAGTGGCTACTTATTAGGGATGAAGCCTAGTTTAAAAACTAGTGGAGCTGAAAATCTATACACAAGTACTCAAACAAATTGCTGCTGTGAGCTTGATGAGATTATCCTGCGCTGAGAACTTAGAGAGGTTCCTGAAACAATGTGCTGTGGAACACTCAAGTCAAAGCAGGTGTTGATCCCAGGCAGCCAAAGACACAGTAAGGACAGGACTCTAAGCCTCTTCTCTTTTTGCTATGTCTGTATTTTACTGTTGCCTTTGTGTTCACAGGAGTAGGGACTGAGAATCCTTGCTATTGGTGATGGAGTTCAGTGTTCCCATGTTTGATATCCCTACATCATCTCATTTTTCACACGAGAGCAAGCTGCTGAGGTCAACTTGATAATTCACAGAACTCGTCTGAGCTCAGTTCACTCCAAGAGTCAGACATGGTGATTTCCCCTTTCATTCCTTATTGATGTATATGTTCAGGACTCAGACTAAATTTATAATCTGAGTGATTACTGATTAGAATCTGTGATTTTTCCCTGGTCACATTCTCTTTAAATCTCCCAGATATACAGACTCATTTGTCTCATAACTTCAGGAATATTCTTAATATAATGGTTTGCCTTTCTTGAATGTCACTGGTGTAAATGAATTCTAAGATAAAGTGATTTTTATCTCACATGGTTTCTGTTGCCTCCATATAATATTCCTAGATGATAAGAGGACCCAGAGTAACATTGTCTTGCTTGTTAATTTGTAATCTTTATAATAATTGTTCTGAGTCTTCAGTGTGTAGCACTGAGGTATGCAGACACCTGATTCAAAAACATGCAGAGTGATTATTTACAATGCAGATTAGCCAGCTCTCCTTTTCAGAACCAGTTACACAATCAACAGTGTACTGTGTTGAATGAAAGAACACAGTCCCCTGTTCAGAATCTATTAGGAAGCTCAAGATGGAGAGTGGAGAGCACAGGGCTTTCTTCATCTTCATCATACAGCTGTGACCAATTTTTCACAATATACACATAAGCAAAAGGTTTTTATAAATCTCTGTTACTTAGTATGAGATGCAGAAAAGTAAACTATTAGAGCACCAAGTAATTGACTCATATTGACTTGCTTTTTCACAATACAAAAATCAATATCGTAGTTGCTATTACCTACTCAAACCCAACGAAGAGGTATTTGACCTCTGGGGAATCTCAGTGCCTACAAACATGTTACTGTCAACTTTTCCATAACGTGTATTTTAAAGACTTTACTGTAATAATAGTCATTACTTGTCTCTGAAATCTGTGACATCAAGAACTGAGTGATGTCGTGGGTAGTGGTGGTATCTTCAACTCCTATAAGCACTAGACTTTGTATCAGAGGTTTTTGTTTGTTTGTTTGTTTGTTTGTTGTTTTTTTAATTCCATGGCTTTCCATTCAGTTGTCAGTTGGAATAAATTATTATTTCCTGGGCCTGCTTCATAGATACACATTTGCTGTGGATATCGCTCTGTGTAAATAAAGTTCTGATTGGCCAGTGGCTAGGCAGGAAGTATAGGCGGGACAAGAGAGAAGAGGATTCTGGGAAGTAGAAGGCTGGGGAGAGACACCGCCAGCCGCCACCATGAGAAGCAACATGTAAAGATACTGGTAAGCCACAAGCCATGTGGCAAAGTATAGACTAACAAAAATGGGTTAATTTAAGATAGAAGAAACAGATAACAAGAAGCCTGCCACGGCCATACAGTTTCTAAACAATGTAAGTTTCTATGTTCTTTCTTGGTTGGGTCTGAGCAACTGTGGGACTGGCGGGTAAGAGAGATTTGTCCTGACTGGGCCAGGCAGGGAAACTCTAACTACACACATTTTTATTTTTTTAAAATTTTACTTTTCACATAAAATAATAGACTTTCTGTATTTTATAGGCATGAAGAAGTTTTTCTTTCAAAATATAAACAGGTATTCAGTAATAATATGTTTTTCAGTAAATTTTCTTCTTTTACTTAAAGTAAGATTTCATGGGAGAAATAATTGTTACCTTGTTACTTTTATTGATTTGGACCCATCCCTTTACTTTTCTAAAACAAATAAAAAACTATGGTACGTGGGTCATTTACAGTATGGCTTACTAAGATATATTGGTTTTTTTTCTACTTTGTAGAGATGCTTTATATTCTAATTT
Source organism: Onychomys torridus (assembly GCF_903995425.1). Lineage (NCBI taxonomy): Eukaryota > Metazoa > Chordata > Mammalia > Rodentia > Cricetidae > Onychomys > Onychomys torridus. The sequence continues at coordinate 10,238,905 of NC_050457.1, read as the reverse complement.
ATGATATTTAGTTTTTTAAACATACATTCCTGCAAGTATCTATTGTAAAAGTTATTCACACAATCAAAACATTGACATTTTAACATTTAGCATTTTTGTTATTTATAAATGTATGTTTATATATTTGTATTTTTTAAACTATAGATTATGTTTTAGTGTTTTCCTCATCCCTGTGACAAATTACTGAACACATGAAACTTAAGGGAAGAGAGGTCCATTTTAGCTTTGGAGTTGAAAGGGAGCAGGCCATTATGGTGGGAAGCAACAGGGATAGGGCATACTTTTGGAAGGGAGAGTTTGCAGTTCAAGGGCCTCTCATCTTGGCTGGCTGAGAAGCAGAGAACCAGTCCAGAAGCAGGGCTATCTATAATCCTCAAACTTTGCCACTATGGTCTGATGTCCACCTGTTAAAGCTTCATGTCCAAAAGGTCCTGCAACCTCTGATACCAGCACTATTAGCTCTAGAGCACATATTCAAACACCTGGGACTTTGGGGGCACTTAATATTTAAGCATAATAATATGGTATTTGTTTCTCCTCTTATCTGTGGCACACATGTGTGGAAGATCTTTTCAGCATTGATAATTCATAACACAGTTTCAAGAAGCCAGCTCAAATGATCTGATTACATCAGGCACATTTATACTGTTGTTTTTCTTCTTCCAAAGACCATCCAGCATGAATTTAATCTACAATTTATTGGTTACTTCTTTTTCTATTTCAGATCATCCTGTCTGCCTGGGTTTCCATAGTTGCCACTAACCTTAGAGATGCTTCAGGCAAACACACAAAGACGACCATAAGATAAATCAATACAAAGAGTCCTGTGGAAAGGAAAAAAACTGTACTTCCACTGTTCATGAACTTTATAATTTTATTCAGAAGCATTATTTGTCAGGGAGTGACTGTATGAAAGTACTCTTGTGAATGCATTTACTATAATTACAATAATTTGCAATAATTCAGCACTCTTGTAGTCAAAGGAAAGCACTGCTCTGCATGCACCTTTGTGTTTGTCAATGTGAATCCTAAGGCTCACAGGTGGTCACTGTAACCTGTGTTCTATTCATAGAAGGGCTTCAAATTATTAAGCTAATTTGAAAAGACAAGAAAAACGAAATCAGGAAAGTCCCTTCTGATCTTTTTAAATGTCAGTAATGACCTCATAACAGTAGTATTTCTTTGGGGAGTGTGACAGAAACAGTGTTTTCAGGAAAGGAGTAGCTGTAGAGAATTTAATAATCATGCTAATGAATAGGGGGAAGCTAAAAGTCTGCTTGTTATAATTAGAGGAGCTGCCTTTTGGTGGCTGAATAATCAGAGCAGCAGAAAGAACAGCTCACAGGAGACACTACAGAGAAAGAGGCGAGAAAAGCTACTTTTGCAAAGCAATGTCAGAGACAGAGCTGTCCAAAGCAATGGAAGCAGTAAATAGACCTCTGACTCAATAGCTCAGTGAAAAGAGGTCCTTAGCCAGCTATGAATGCAAATAGCAGTATCCTGTTAGGAAAAAGGTATCAGTTCTTTAACACACTTTGCCTTGTCTTAAGTGACAGTCTTCCTATTTGTATCCTAGAAAAGATAAGATTGACCCCCAATCCAAAGCATCAAATAGTAATAGTTTTAAACTGAATTTGGATTAAGACTTATCCAATATACTTGAGGTCAACATAGTTGATGGAGGGAATCTCATAAAAATAATAATAAATCTTGAAATTTGATCTTTCTTAATATCCAACCAACTTTATTCCTCCTACCACATTGCCTGCAATAACAACATGAGAGTGCTGACTTACTTGATTTAAGTGGTGTTAGACCAGAGTAAGATCTGCATGGCTACTAGTTGGGAAAATGTGAGGGAAAGAGAAAAATACCTTAGATGGGGCACTCTTGACATGGGGGATACAGTTTGTTAGACTATGAAAATTTCTAAACAGTTACTTTAAATAACTTCTAGAATATTATTATAACATACATTAAATTTGCAATTGTAAGAGACTCCTAATTTAAAGGAAATTCTTTTACAACACAATACATCATAAATAGAAAAGAATAAATTCACATTTAAAACAAATAAACAAACACTATAATGCCAGCTCTCAAGAATTAGAAGTGTTATAGAATATTTTTAAGATATATTTGTTTATGCTACTGAATATTTGTTTAATGATGCAATGATGTGTTGCATTCCTTTATATTGCATTTGCTTAACTCTGTGAAGCTTTCTTACTTTGCCTGTCTTAAACACCTGATTGGTCTAATAAAGAGCTGAATGGCCAATAGCAAGGCAGAAGAAAGGATAGGTGGGGCTTGCAGGCAGAGATAACAAATAGGAGAAGTCTGGGAAGCAAGAGAAGGAGGAGGACACTAGGGGCCAGCCACTTAGACATACAGCCAGCCATGGAGTAAAAGTGAAATTAAGATATACAGAAGTAAGAAAAGGAAAAAGCCCAGAGGCAAGAGGTAGACAGGATAATTTAAGTTAAGAAAAGCTGGCTAGAAATAAGTCAAAGTAAGTCTGGGTATTCATAAGAAAGAATAAGCTTCCATATGTGATTTATTTGGGAGCCTGGTGGCAGGTTCCTCAAAAGAGCACAGAGCCAAAGGAGTAAATAAGCCAACAACAACAACATAGAAGGATTATAACTTAGGGGACCTTGATACCTAGAGAGACTATATCACAAATAAACAAATTTCAAACTAACTCTAGACTATACTAATTCTTAAATTATATTTTAGTTAAGAAATTAAGGAACATACTGTATTTTCAACATGTAATAATTAAACAAAGCAGATGTTTGACTGAAAAGAAGGGAAACACAAATAGAGGAGGCAAGGGGGAAAAACCCAAAGGGTTTTAGATTAGTGTACTAAAAATAGTAGTACTGCATTTCTGCAGATTTGCAAGAAACTTTCCTGCTCCTTTAGTTCCAGCTTCAACAGCAACAACAAACTAGTCCAAACCCATCCTCCATATTGATGACTTGTCCTCCACAGAATGTTCTTTGTCTAAGCCATTCCCTTTCCTACTTCTTCTCCCCCTATAGGCAGGATTTTCCTGTGCCAATGACTGCTCCCAAATAACCACTCAGAAACTTAATATTAATTGTAAATGCTCAGCCAATAGCTCTGGCTTGTTACTAGCTCTTACATTTTTAATTAACCCATATTTCTTTTCTATACTTTGCCATGTGGCTCGGAACCTTTTCTCAGTGTGGGCATGCCCATCTTGCTTCTCCCTGCCTCTGCCAGCAACTCTCTTGAATCTTCCCAGCATTTCTTCCCAGCATTCTCAGTTTGGCTCTCCTGCCTAACTTTATCTTGTTCAGCCATTGGCCAGTCAACTTCTTTATTAAAGCAATCACAGCAACATATATTCACACAGTGTAAAGGAATATTCCATACACCTCCCCTCCTCCCTTTTTTCCTCCTTCCAAAGTCCTCACAGACATGTTCTCATAGGTTGAGGGATAAAATAAAATAGTTCAGCAGTTGAAGTGGGGATTTTAGCTGCACATTAAGATTTGTGGGGAAAGGGAAGGATGGGGAAAAACACAAAATGGTTCATACTTGTAATCATAGCACTTAAGGTGCAGAGTCAGAAAGATCATCACAGATTTCTTGGCTACATGCTGAGTCTGATGCCACATACTCCATAGTGACACCTTGTCTCACAAAGCAAACAACCACAAAGCATACCATGCTTTCTATTCTGAAGATACAAGCTAGAATTCCATGACTCCTGTAATAGCATGGGCACCGATCTACCTACATGGAGTGATTGGCATGCTTATTTTTATCAGAGGAACAAAAACTCAGCCGTTTAGATGTTAATTCTGTTGCACTAGGTACTCACCAAGTTGCAAGCAGATTCATACACATACATATGGTCATTTGTATACATTGTGTTCCCAAATAATAAATAGTATCTAATGTTTACTATGTCCAACTAACTTTGTCACCTTTGCTTGGTAAGTGTACAGATTTCATGGCTATTATTTCTCTTTTCCATAACAGGACTAGAAGAAATCTGAAACAGAAAAACAGTGCAATTGGAAGGAATGGGTAATGCCTTCTAAAATATTCTGGTAGTGCCCAGATGATACCAAAACCCTACAAGTACTATGAGATCTCCTAAATATGCATATCTATAACACAGGTTAGTTTATAAACTAGGCCCAGTAAGAAATTAGCATCAACTGTAATAAAGTAGAACAAGTATAGCATTATATTGGAATGAGGTATTTAAAACCTGTTTTCCAAATGTCATTCAGTTGGGTAACTGAACTCATGGAAAGCAAAAGCATGGACTATCTATCAATAATAGCTTATTTGAAAGTAAAACTCACTTTTACTGTAAGAAACAAAGTCCATCATGTGAGAAACTTCCCATGTACTGCAAGATATTTGATGCTTTGAGCTTTTCATTATTTCTTCTTTGTGTCTTGTGTATACATATGTCCACTGCAATGTCAGAAGGCAAATAACTTTTTTATCTTTTAAAAAATGTTAAAAGGGTTCCCATGTGTGGTTTTTTCAAGAATTCACTGGCTGAATTTTCTTGGTAAATATTGCCCCCTTCTGTTCAGTCCAGGGCTATGCATGGTAGTAAGTGGCTTTAAACCAAGCATTGAGAGCCTCAAAGGCAAGGCAGTCAACCCATGTGAGGCTGATAGGACCTCCCTTGTCACTTGGACAGTCTAGTTCTTTCTCAAGTATTACTTCCACAGGAGCAAAGACACTGTGTCTGGAGCAGGCCTGGAACCAAAGCCAATATTTACATAAAGACAATCATTAACAGCTACTTAGTAGCAACAAATGTTTGGAATCTTACAGGACTTCCATGAAAATGATACTGCCCCATTTTAATGACTACAAGTGAAATAAAAAGATACCTTGAGAGCCTGTTTTTGGTAGAGGCAAAGAAAGAGGTGCAAGTTGGAGCACATTAATTCAGTCAAGTTTCACTATTGACTTAATGTTTTGCAACATTCTGTCTCATGAGCAAGCCAGGATACTGCAGAAAGCTTGTTTGTAGAGGGACTGGTGAACTCCTGAGAAAATTTCTTGTTTTGCAAAGGAGATATAATTTAGCATGTTATTTTTAAAGAGACCATTATTAATCATTTTAACAACTACAAAATATAACTGCGAATACTTTGAAATGCTCAGTTCAGTTCTTTGAAACTATTTAGTACTTTTGCAAACATTCTTCAGACTTACATCAGCCTTGAAAATAGTTTCCAGAAGGCAAAGGCTCAAATAAGCTGTTTGTCACTAGATGACAGCATATTGCATACATATTAGTTCACAGTTTACTTACTGGCTTTTGCCTATTGTGTGCATTTCCAACAGACCAATAAAACTTAAACTATATACCTTTGAATTTAATTATAAAATTCCCCTCCCAAGTGCAGAAGAAGAAATGGAAGCCAATATTGTAGGAAGAGTGTCCTTATACCAAAAGCCAAAGCTTGCTCTCCTATCCCCCTTTTCTTCAATGTCTAAACAAAGGGTAGTGCTATTAAATTTCTTTGGTCTTCAATCATTTTAATTTTAATACACTATTAGTCAGGACCTCTGTAACTGCCAACTTTTTGCTTTTTACCACCTTCATATGCTTTCTGTGAGTTTTTAAGTTTTTAATAATGGAAAATTACAAGAGTATATGATATCTGAAGGATTCTGCTTTGGAAACTTCTCAAAGCAGGTATGACTAAAATTTAACCCCAATGGTAATTTCTTCAAAATTCCTCTGCAGGAAATTAATTTCTTAAGAAATCGTCTGGAGCAGATTCACATTTCTTCTCAACATTTTCTTTTTGCTCTTGTTGTTGTATATGTTTGTACACTGAATTTTCTCCTCTGATCAAATACTAGGGCATTCTGACTGTAAATATTTAGGGAAAATATGGATGATAGGGAAAAGAAAGGGAAATATAATATATACATTTCATGTTCTGGCTGTTTTTCTTTGTTGTATGACTTCATTGATAAACCCAAGACTTTGTATCATCTCATCTTTTTAAGTAGTGGTTCTTATTTCAAACACTTTACCCTCGACTCTGTTCCCAGATCTGTTCCTAAAATCATTTTATTTATTTGTCTAGTTGTTTGGAGGGATTGAACTGGGAGTCCTGTGAAGGTTGGGTAATCACTCTACAACCAAGGTGTATCCTTTGCCTCAAAAAGCCTATTTTGACAATCAATTTGACAATGATGATATTATTCTCTTTGAATGACTTCCCACTTCACTTCAAAGCGAAATGAAACTTCTATTCATGGTCCCTGCAACCATGTCTGATCTGGCCTAACCTCACTATCCACTTCCCTGTCATGGATCCCTTTATCTCCTTCTATAGCAGTGATTTTTCAACCTTCCTAACCTTGTGACCCTTTAATACAGTTCCTCATGTTGTGGTGACCCAACCATCAAATTATTTCATTGCTACTCCATGGCCATAATTTTGCTACTGTTTTGAATAATGATGTAAATATCTGACATGCAGGATATCTGATATGAGAGCTCCAAAGAGGTCAAAACCCACAGGGTGAGAACCACTGCTTTATACACTCCATTTATACAGGTTCCCTGCTGTCCATCAGGTGCCCTTTCCTGTTCAAAATTTCTACATGTGCTATAACCTACATTAGGAAGGTTTGCTCTCTTTCTCAGGTACAAAACACCTCATTCCTCACATTCTAGTTGATACTTACTGAGAAAGGCAGCCTTTTATGTTAGATCCTTCCATTATCCTTAGCTTTAATGTTCCTTCACATCAAAACACTTATAAAATGCTAATTTGTTTATTAATATGTTCACATGTTCAGTCTGTTTATCAACATGTCCCTAGAGTAGTTGAATGAATGAATAAAGTTATGTACCTAATCAAAATTTAAACATCATTGATTAATGTACTGAGCTAAAGGTAGAGCTCAGCATAAATAAGAAATTATTTCAATAATTTATTCATTGAATTGGTGGAATAATAAACATTTATTGGCGATCTATTTTATTCCAACAAGCATTCTAATTTTTTAGAATATGAAGAATTTTTTTATAAAAAATGTTCTCATTGAGTTTATATTCTGAACAGGAGTGAGTGGGTAGATGGGCAAGTCATGAAATAAATTAAAAGTGCTATGGAAACAAAATAAGAACAAGAAAATAGTGTGGAATAAATGGGACCAATTATAAATAGAGTAACAAGGGACAGTTTCACTAAGATTTTATATCAATGGAGGGGCAAGTGAGGCTTACACTTTGAACAGCTTCATTCCATGAAAAGAAAAAAAAAGAAAAAATTACCAGTAGTGGGGTACCCAGAGCATAGAGTAATCTGAGAAGGAGCAACGGACAAGGAATATATGTTCTCGTAGGCCATTGCAAGGACAAAGGCTTTCATTTTGTTTGAAATAGAAGGGCATTAATATGTTTTAAATTTTCAAGCTGAGAAGTGACAAATATCTTAAGTGTCTCTGTGGATCAGAATCATCTGCAGGGGTGTTGTGTGGAACATGGAAGCTGTAAAGGACATTACAAGAATAATGCAGTAGAGACAGCAGTGACTGGGCCAGGACGACCAGTGGAAGTGGTGAGCAGTGCTCAAACCCTGTGCTAGAAATGTCAGGTTCAATGCATCATCAATGCTTCCCTGCGAAATGGCAGCAGAGTAGACAGCAGCAGCAGCTCAAAAAGTGTGGGATAATTAATGCATGGAAGAAATCCACTCACCAAATTTCCTGTAGTAGTCATCTGTATTTTCAAGATGTTCCTTGGGGAGTTTAATCTGGGGAAGAAAGCTAAGCATGAAGAGCTCAATCTCAAAGAAAAATTAAGTTCTTCCTGAAAAAAAAAATGGGGAAGCAGGGATTGTCAAGTCTTTAGAAAAGCAAAATACTAAGAGATAAATAAAAGATCAGGAGTTTGTACATTGGAGATAACAGAAAACAGTGTGCTTCCTGATGTGACCCTCTGCTGAATGGGCAAAGTCCTCCTCTTCTTACCTAGGTCATGAAGACCTTAACATTAGCACACATACGGAAAATAATTGATAGTGGAATATTTAGGACAAGGAATAAGGCAAAGAGATAGAAGCAGGACACTGAGCAATGAAAGTCACAGAAGGATAGAAGGAAGGAAGAACTTTTGTTCTTTTCTCAAAAGAGCAGGAAATCAAAGGCTAAAGACAGACTCTCTTGATCTTGAAGAGGAAGGAGATTGCACTTGACCTCTGTAAGTGCTTGTTGAAAAAAAAGCCTTTGATTTGGGATTTGTCTCAGGCACAGCAAAAATGAATTTGAAATGTACCAAGTTAACAGATAAAATGTGTCAACCACTGTCATTTAAAATATAATCAGCAAACTTCGCTGAGATAAATAAAGCTCACAAAGTGAGATCTGGCTTATCTGTTAGTCCAATGGAATTGTCTAGAATGTTTAGAATCCCATGATAACATTCATAAGAACACAGACACACTTGACCAATGGGAGCAAAGACTACCCAAACCAGTCATTACCTCATAATTGTACACTGTGAGTACCATTTCATATCTGACTTAATTTTGTATCAAAATAGTAACAAGAATAGAGGACTAGAGTAGATTCTATAACATGACATCCCTTGAGTCAAAAGGACTTTCTAGATAAACACATTTAAACAATGAAAACTTTGCAGATGGAATGAAGAAGCATATTCCAAATAGAGCCTACAGCTTTGGAAGAGAAATCTTTCAGCTGAGAGATTTTGCTTACTCAGTTTTAGGCCACATGACTAACAAGGAAATGATTATACTCATGGATATGCATACAAATTGTGATTATCATTCTTATATAGAGGTATTTGATATATATATCTAAAACTACATTATTATATCTGTATATATTCAAATACATATATACTTGAATAGATACATAATGTTAACAAGTCTATTTCACTAGCTGTTTTCAGCATGCTGAAGTCCCATTTCCATGTGATGGTACTTGAAGATAGGGTCAAAGGTAGGTGTCTAGGTTGAGGGTGGAGGTACATATGAATAGATTTGATAAAGAGACTCAAGAGAACTTTTTGGTACATTTTGCCAAAGGTTGACACAGAGAAGAGACAGTCATTCATGAGCTAATATTTGGAACTTCACCTGATGCTGCAACTACTGGTTAGTACCTTGATCTTGGACTCCTCAGCCTTCAGAACTGTGAACATAGCTGTGCTTTCTACTGCTGCCTGTTCTAGCCTCCTGGGTTATAGCAGTCCAAATGGACTAAGACAGCAAGAACACTGCCTTTCCTAGTCTCTGGCCAAGCAAATGTGGACAGATAATCTAACCTGCTTTGGCTAGTTTCTTGAACTGCAGTTTAAACATTGCAATATCTATTTTATTGGATTTTCTAGAGCATTAAGATAATGCAAAATCATTTTCATATAGAAGTTTAGAATAAACAATATTATTGAATTTTATTGCTGGAAATTAAAACATGTTATGAGAGATTGTGGATTCTGCTGGTTTAATGTATGAGCTTCAGTATCAGAAAATTTAGGTTTGGACCCCCTTTCTGCAACTCCCTGTCTTCATGGCCAACAACTCTTGTTCAGATGTCTTATCCAAATTAGCCCCACATTTTAATTTATAAGTTGAACATTATTTTATAGTATTATAATTTTTACTGTATACACAAGTTGATACTTATAAATAAATTAACCTTTACTTGACATATAGTAAGCATGCTTTGTGACTGTTCTATAATCATTCATTTGTCCCAGTGACTATGCAACCACAAGACATCCCATAGTAAAAAACAACAATAATAACAAAAGTACATCTATTTGGAACATTTGCTTGAAAGTTAATATTGTTGATATGTGAATATAATAAAGTATATGCTATTGTATACTTTTAAAGAGGAAGTTATGTGCAAATTATATCACAAAACCATTTTAAAAATGATGTTTATAACAGAAGTAAACTTGAAGTGTGTTATATTAAGTAAAATTAGTGTGAAAAAACATAAATGTCTCACTTATAAGTGAAATTTCAAGAAGTTGAGTTTATGGGAATGTAGATAGTGTGATAGAAGCAGATGATAAAGCCTCTAAGAGACATTCTGACAAAAATACCAGATTTCAGGTAGGAGAAAGTCACGATATCTGCTGTACAGCATGGTACATTTCTGTAAAAATGCCTGAGAGATTTAAATATCTTCCCACATAAAAGTCCTGGTCGGGGGCTGAAAAGATGGCTCAGTGGTTAAGAGCAGTGGCTGCTCTTCCAGAGGACCTAGGTTCAATTCCTAGTACACACATGGCAATTCACAACTATCTGTAACTCTAGTTTCAGGGGATCCAACACTCTGTACATACATGTAGGCAAAACACCAATGCACATAAAATTTTAAAAAATAAAATAAAAGCAACAAAAAAAAAGAACAATCCTGTGTGAGGTGAAGCCTGTGTTAAGTCACTTGATTGAGCCATCACATAATGTATATGCATTTCATGTTGAACAGCACAAATTTGTATTATTTTTATATTTAATTAAATAAATGTTTAAGAGAGGAGATGAGACAATGAAATGGAGATAATTGATTCCCTAGACAGTCACTGGAAGTTAATATTTGAACCATCTGAAATCTTCAGTTGTTCAAAAATATAATACATTGGTTCCATGAGGCATGAGTTTCCTGTCACTGGAAGCATTCAGCCACATGTTGTTGAATGATAGGACCATCAACAGGCAACCTGAGCATAAGATGACTGTTAAGTTTAGATGACCTTGGAGGTTACAATCAACCTTGTGATTCTGATTCAACAATTCTATAATCATTGTGACAAAACTAGCAAAAAACCATCAAATGAGAAAAGGAAATTAGATTAATAGAGTTGAAATTCCCATGTAGTTGTGTGTGTGTCTATGTTGGTGTATTTAGAAACAGGCATTATGTAACATATGCTGGTCAATTTTAAGGATTATTTGGCTAAGAATGACCTTGAACTTCCAGTCTTCCACCTTCTGCTTCCCAAGTGTTAGAAGTATATATGCCTAATATGGTGTAGTGCTTCTGTCCCAACTGCTATGTGTGTAGAGCAGCTAGATCCAGAATCTATACTCCTTGACACTCACAGGTAATACAGCTTCAAGGCCTCTTAAAAATCTGCAAATTTCCAAAAGGTAAATCAACTATAAAAATTAATATTTTGAGTGAGAAGAATTTACAAATTATGAAAAGCTGAAAGATGTAAAAACTTTTACTGTCATGATAGAACTTTCATCCAGTGACTGGTGGAAGCAGATGCAGAGATCCATGGCCAAACCCCAGGTGGAGCTCCAGGAGTCCAACTGGCGAGAGAGAGGAGGGACTATATGAGGAAAAAATATCAAGACAATGATTGGAAAAAGCACAGGGACAAATAGCCAAACTAGTGGAAACACATGAACTGTGAAGCAATAGCTGAGGAGCCCCCATGGAACTGGACCAGGCTCTCTGGATAAGTGAGACAGTTGATGAGCGTTAACTGTTTAGGAGGCCCCTCCCCTCCCCCTGGCAGTGGGCCCAGGACCTGTGCTTGGTGCATGAGCTGGCTTTTTGGAATCTAGGGCCTATGCTGAGACACTTTGCTCAGCCTTGGTGCAGGGAGGAGGGGACTGGACCTGCCTCAACTGTATCTACAAGGCTGTGCTGACTCCCCAGGGTAGACCTTGCCTTGGAGGAGGTGGGAATGGGGGGGTGGATTGGGGGGGAAGGCTAGGGGTGGGAGGAGGGAGGACAGAGGAATCTATGGCTGATATGTAAAATTAAATTAATTATAAAATAAAAATATTTATTTAAAAATCCAAAGATAAAAATTCATTAACTGCTCAGGAAATTCTTGGTTTAGATTAATTTATTTCTATATGTATGTTTTGCCTGTAGGTATATATATGTTCACCATCTGTTCACCATCTATATGTCTGGGGCCCACAGAGGCCAGCAGAGGGAGTTTGGCCCTGCAACTGCAGTTATGGGTGATTGTGAGCCACCATGTAGGTGCTGGTAATTGAACCCTGGTCCTCTGCACTGCTTCGGAAATTCTTAAAGCATTAATTGACAACACAGAAACTTTTATCACCCCTGTATATGGTAGCAGATTATAAATTTAAAATACTTTTAGAGAAGCAAAAAATTTAAAATATCTCTTAGAAGGGTTGGTTGGATTTCATTTTTGTTACAGACTGCTTGGAAACACTGTTCACAGCTTCACTTGTTCGTAATGGCAAGTCAATATTTAGGATCATTGTAAAGTTTAAGAAAATGATTTTCCGTTTCTTTAAATATGAACTCTAAGTTTCAGATCATTTTAAGATTTTTGTGTGTGCTAGTTTTAATTCCACTTCAGTCACAATACTTGGAACATTAAAGAAGTAGATAAAGGAAGATTCCTTGGAAACCACTTCTATGTTGAGACAGCCAACTTAGTAGTCACACAAGTGACTGCCTATCACAGTTACAACCCTCTAAACTACTAAAACATATCCCCAACTAGCCAAATCCAAAAGAAGCCTAGGGCAGATACAAAGCCACCTGGCTTTATCACTGGAAATACGTAAATTCCAAATAGTCCCATCCTCTTAAGATTGAAATATTTCACTCTTGTGACATTCACAGAACTTACTCCTTTGCAAGTACATTGCTTACCAGTTTCATAAGTATATGCAGTTCCAGAGCCCTTAGCCTCTCTTTACTTCAGCCAGAGAATAATTTTTTTCTCCTTTTTGTTTATTTCTTGAAAATAGACTTTAAAAAAAAACCCTTTATCTATGTATTTTCACATGCAGGCAAAAATCACTGGTCTGGTTCAAGGCCCCTGGTCTCTGCTGCACCATCAACTCTGGGCCCTCTCTGGGACTCTTCCTGCATATCTGTTGCTGTGTTATGTCATGGATATCCTGCAACCCTCTGTCCACAGGGCTGACATGCCCCCTACCCTGTGCTCCAGCAGGTCATAGATGGGGTAGATGTCAGGGTGGGCCAATATGTAACCCTGGTTCTGGGGCTTGGTGTTTGCAGGGTTGGTCAACCCACCAGCTCTCCCCCGTCTTCACCAGGTTGGGCAATCCAGGATTTCCCTGGCTAGTTCAGCCCTTGCAGCAATGAGCAAGGTGTGAAGCCAGTTCTCTGGCTTTCATGTCCTCAGTGGCAGTTCTCCCACACCTACATTTTCAGGGCCATCTCTACTGTGTTGCATAGGCAAGGTGTGCTGCAGCTGGTGGAGAGCAGGGGATAGCTCTGCTGCTCTTAAGACATCAGAGCCAGCTCTTCCACCTGCCTCAGGCATTTATGGGTGGGGGCTGGAGAAAGGACACCCTCCAATGCTGACACAAGAAAAATGAGTAATGGGAACAGCTCTCCCATGCTCACAACCTTGGGGATGGCTCAGCCACACCTCTACCAACAGGGTCAGCTCTATTGTGCTTCCCAGGCAAAATGCAGGGCTGCTCTCCCAAGTGTTATAGCTGGTGGGGTCAGGGACATCTCATCAATGCCTGAAGCACGTGGGAGAGCTGGTCATGGGGTCATAAGATCAGCAGAGGTGTCCCTGCCCCCAACAGCTATAATATTCAGGAGAGCAGCCCCTGCACCACACCTAGGCAGGATAATAGAGCCAACCCTGTTGGCAGAGGTGAAGGGGAGCCAGCCCAGAAGTTGTGAGCATGGAAGAGCTGTTCCCATTACTCATCTGCTTGAGATAGCATGGGCTGGGGAGAGATACCCTCCCACCATAACTCCCCCACCATCCCCTATCCCCTGCCCATCAACGCCTGAGGCAGGTGGGAGAGCTGGCCCTGAGTAAAATAGATTGTTTGCAGACAGTATTTTCTGATCACAGTTCTGCCTCCCCAGGTTCCTCCAAGATCTTCCTCACATCCCCAGCTACCCAAATCTTCTCCTTTCTTTCTCTCTCTCATTAGAAAACAAACAGGCATCTAAAAGAAAAGCAATGAAATAAATCCAAACAAACCGGAATAGAACAAAATAAATGAACAGGAAAAAAATCGGAATAACAAAAACCACATACAGATGCACAGACACACATTTGCACACACAAAAGTTCCATGGAAACAAAAAAATGGAAAACATAATATATAAGCAAAAACACCCGTGAGCTTGGAAAACAATGCTCAGAAAAAGCATTGTAAGACAAAACCAAACCAAAACACAGCAAAAAGAGCCTCCAAAAGTGCCATTGAGTTTATTTGGCCATCTACTTCTGGGCATGGGGCTTAAGTGTGGTTTGTATACTCAGTGAGACTCTATTGGAGAAAATTAATTTTTCCTTTGCATATGGTTATTAATTAGAGATAGCTTCTGGGTTAAGGATGGAGAGTTGAGTCCACTTCCCCTCTCAGTGCTGGGCTCCAAATCTGGCTTAGACCTTTGTGAGCCTTCTACATGCTGCCAGTCTCTACAATGTGTGTGTCAGTCCTGTTGTGTCCAGAAGGCCTTGTTTCTTTGATGTCTTCCATTCCTACTGGTTTTTACATGTAGTCATTTTTACCTCATTTCTGTGGAGTTCCCTGAGCCCTGAGGGCAGGGATTTGATAGAGACATCCCATTTAGGACTAAGTATTCCAAGGTCTCTCACTTTCTGCACATTTTCCAGATGTGGGTCTCTATATTTGTTCCCATCTACTGTAGGAGAAAGTTTCTCTGGTGATGACTGAGTAAGACACTGATCTGGGACTTTAGCAGAATGCCATGAAGAATAATTTTATTGCTACATTCCTTTAGCAGAGAGTTGTATTTAGGTTTCCCCTAGGTCCATGGGCTATCTAATGCCAAGTTCTTGCCACCCAAGCAGTGTCAGTCATGGCTTACATCTTACAGAATGGCCTTAAATCAAATTGGATAGCGGTTGATTATTTCCACACTGTTGCACCAGTGCTTAATACAAGCAGGTCACCATTGTAGACAGATGGGTTTTTAGTAAGGTTGCTGTGCAGAGAATAACTTTTAACAAGAAGATATCCCCCTAGAGTGCTAAAACTATTTTGCAAAAGAAATGCTAGAGAAAACTGGAATTGTCAGCTTGGGGCACATAAAAACCTCAAGGGACATGGTAACTGTTTTCAAATATTTGAAGGACTGTCATATAAACACCTGCTTAGCCAGTTACTCTGAGTATATCCCAAGTACAAAAGCAAGAACAATGAGAAGATGGTCCCCAAAGAAAAGTTCACCAACTGTAAGATAGAACTTCCTAAACAATTAAAGTTGCTAAAAAATGAAGTAAATTATCTTATGTAGCAAGGGGCTCTCTGACTCCTGAAATGAGCCACAGAGCTGGCAGAAGGTTACTGGGTGTAGAAATGGTTTTGACAGTGACAGCAAGAAGTTGGGGCTCAATCACTTCCAGGTTACAATTCAGTATTTTTAAATGTTCTCAAGACCATAAGGAAAAAGTTAATTTCAATGAGTCTATGATCAGAATAGCTAAGTAAGTGAATTTCAAAATGAAACATTATAGAATTGTCCATCTACATCAAAGCAGACCTTTGCAAAACTGACAGTTATATCCCATGGAGTTATCTAGTAATATGTAGGCCTATTTTCAAAAAATCACCTCTGTACTTGATATTGTCAGAAAGTTCTATTCATTGCAGTAATTATATCATACTACTGATTATCTTCCATGTGACAAATATATTGCTACACTTGGGGGCAGGAACAGCAGATTATTAGTACAACAGATCAGAGTGTCTTGCTTCCAGTCTGAGCATGAAAATTTTGTATATTCAGGAAAATACATCTAAAGAGTCTATAGAATTTTATTAAGCAGTGTTATCAAAAGTATGAGATTCAAAACCAAAACAACACACAACAAACAAAAAGCATGAATTTCCCCATTTACACGGGCAAAATACTAACCTCATTGCATCTCTATTTACTTGCATAAAATAGGGATAATATATCCACCTACAGGATTTCTGTGAGCCTACTATTTACAGACTGTGGCATACTGCTTACAAAATGCATTGTGTGAATCAGAAATGAAAAGGGAGACAGAAAAACAGACAGCAAGGAAATCTAGAGAATCATCAGGGCATACTTCAAAAGGCTATACTCCACAAAATTGGAAAATATAAAAGAAATGGACAATTTTCTGGATAGATACCACATACCAAAATTAAGTCAAGATCAGATAAACCAAATATATTAAATAGACCAATAACCCCTAAGGAAATAGAAACTGTCATTAAAAGTCTCCCAACCAAAAAAAGCCCAGGACCAGATTGTTTCAGTGCAGAATTGTATCAGAATTCAAACTGTTTCATACTGAATTCATACAATCAAAATAGAAGGAACACTGCTAAACTCTTTTTATGAGGATACAATTACCCTGATACTCAAACCAAACAAAGATGCAACAAAGAAATGGAATTACACACAAATCTCCTTAATGAACATTGATGCAAAAATATTCAATATAATACTGGCAAACCAAATCCAAGAACACATAAAAAAAAAAAATCATCCACCATGACCAAGTAGGCTTCATCCCAGAGATGCATGGATGGCTCAACATACGAAAATCTGTCAATGTCAAACACCATATAAACAAACTGAAAGAAAAAAAAACACACGATCATCTCATTAGATGCTGAAAAAGCCTTCAACAAAACCCAACACCCCTTCATGATAAAGGTCTTGAAGAGATCAGGAATACAAGGAACATACCTAAACATAATAAAAGGCAATTTACAACAAACTGACAGCCAACATCAAATTAAATGGAGAGAAATCACTCAAAGTGATTCCACTAAAATCAGGAACAAGACAAAGCTATCTACACTCCCCATATCTATTCATTATAGTACTTGATGTTCTAGCTAGAGCAATAAGACAACAAAAGAATATCAAGGGAATACAAATTAGAAAGGAAGAAGGCAAACTTACCCCATTTGAAGATGATAAAGTAGTATACATGAGTGACTTCAAAAATTCTACCAGGGAACTCCTACAGCTGATAAACACCTTTAGCAATGTGGAGTGTGGCATGATACAAGATTAACTAAAAAAAAAAAAAAATCAGTAGCTGTCTTATATACAAATGATAAATGGGCTGAGAAAGAAATCAGAGAAACATCACCCTTTACAATAGCTACAAATAATATCAAACACCTTGGGGGTAACTCTAACTAAGCAAGTAAAAGACCTGTATGACAAGAATTTTAAGTCTTTGAAGAAGATATCAGAAAATGGAAAGATCTCCCATGCTCATGGATAGGTAGAATCAACACAATAAAAATGGCAATCTTACCAAAAACAATCTACAGATTCAATGCAATCTCTATCAAAATCCTAACACAATTCTTCACAGACCTGGAAAGAACAATATTTGACTTTATATGGAAAAACAAAAAACCCAGAATAGCTTAAAAAAAAATCATGTACAATAAAGCAGCCTCTGGAGGCATCATGATCCCTGACTTCAAGCTCGACTATAGAGCAACAGTAATAAAAACAGCTTGGTACTGGCATAAAAACCAACATGTGGACCAATGGAATTGAATTGAAGATCCTGACATTAATCTGCACACCTATGAACACCTGATTTTTGACAAAGAAGCCAAGACGATACAATAGAAAAAAGAAAGCATCTTCAACAAATGTTGCTGGCATAACTGGATGTCAACATGTGGAAGATTGCAAATATATGCATATTTATCATCATGCACAAAATTCAAGTCCAAGTGGATCAAAGACCTCAATATAAATATAGTTAAATTGAACCTGATAGAAAAAAAGTAGGAATTAGCCTTGAATGCATTAGCACAGGAGACCACTTCTTTTTTCTTTTTTCTTTCTGTCTGGACCTGAGGACTGAACCCAGGGCCTTGTGCTTGCTAGGCAAGTGCTCTACCACTGTTCTAAATCCCCAAACCCAAGAGGAGACCACCTCTTAAATATAGTGCCAGTAACACAGACAGTGAGAGCAAGAAATGGGAACTCCTGAAACAGAAACTTCTGTAAGGCAAAGGACACAGTAAATAAGACAAAACAACAGCCTACAAAATATGGAAAATCTTCACCAACCCCACATCTGACAGAAGGCTGATCTCTAAAATATATAAAGACTTCAAGAAATTAGGCATCAAAATATCAAATGGACTATAGAGCTAAACAGAAAATTCTCAACAGAAGAATCTCAAAGGACCAAAAGACATTTAAGGAATTGCTCAACATCTTTTTGTGATCAGGGAAATGCAATCAAAACGACTCTGAGATACCATCTTATACCTGTCAGAATGGCTAAGATCAAAAACTCTCATGACAGCTTATGTTGGAGAGGATGTGGAGCAAGGGGAACACTCATCCACTGTTGGTGGGAGTATAAACTTGTACAGCCACTTTGGAAATAAGTGTGGTGGTTTCTCAGAAAACTGAGAATCAATCTACCTCAAGACCCAATGATACCACTCTTGGGCATATACTCAAGGAACACTCAATCATACCACAAGGACACATGCTCAACTATGTTCATAGCAGTAATAGCCAGAATTGGGAAACAATCTAGATGCCCCTTAACCAAAGAATGGATAAAGAAAATGTGTTACATATACACAATGGAGTATTACTCAGCAGTAAAAAACAATGACATCATGAAATTTGCAGGCAAATGGATGGAACTAGAAAATATCATCCTGAGTGAGACAACACAGACTCAGAAAGACAAACATGATATGTACTCACTCATAAGTGGATACTAGATATAAAGCAAAGGATAATGAGACTACAGTCCACAGCTCCAGAGAAGCTACATAACAAGAAAGACCCTAAAAGTGATAAATGGAATTCCCTGGGAAGGGGAAATAGATGAGAGGTCCTGAGTAAACTGGGGATGAGGGTGACAATGAAGGGTAGTGGATGGGGGATGGAAGCATGTGGGGGATGGGATGGTTGAGCTGGAACAGGGGCAGAGTAGGTGAGCCATGAGGGAGATATCTTGATAGAGGGAGACATCATGGAAATAGGGAGAAACCTGGTGCAAAGGAAGTTCCTAGGAATTCATAGGAATGAGTAGCAGTGGTGGAGTGGGTGTCTGAGTTGGCCTTCCCCCCCTTGGATCAGATTGGTGAATATCCTGTCATCCCATAACTGATGGAAACAGATGCATAGAGCCATGGCCAAGTACTAGGCAGAGCTCCAGAAGTTCAACTGAAGAGAGAGAAGAGGGATTTTACGAGCAAGGGGCATCAAGATCATGATGAGGAAAGTTACAGATACAACCAAACCAAGCTAGTGGGAACTCATGAACTTTGGACTGACATCTGTGGAGCCTGCATAGGACTGGACTGGGCCCTCTGCATGGGTGAGATACTTGTGTAGCTTGGTCTGTTTGAGGGACAGACCTCTGACAATGGGAATAGAATCTATCCCTGGTGCATGAGCTGGCTTTTTGGAGCCCACTACCTATGGTGGGACACCTTGTACAGCCTTGTTGCAGGAGGAGGGACTTGGACCTGCCTCAGCTGAATGTGCCAGGCTTTGCTGACTCTTCATGGGAGGCCATACCTTTTCAGAGGAGGGGATCAAGGGTGGGTTGGGGAGGAAGGCTGGGGGGAAAGGGAAGAGGGATGAGGGGCAGATCTTCAGAATGAATAAAATAATTCTTAATGAAAAACAAAACAAAACACATTGTGTAAACAGTCTTTCTATCTGGTGTTGTATCTCAAAAAGCATAAGATAATAGGCAATAAAACAGAAGGAGCTATATAACAGAAGGCTATATAGCCCAAATCCTGCTTGTTTTTCCTGAAAAATACAGTACACTAGAATAATTTATCTAAATGAAAACAATGTGTAATTAAAATAATACTATTCTCAGTAAACCAGATAAAATCTTATGGATTGATAAATTAAAAAGTACATTTTAAGAAAACAAGACACTGAAATGGCCTTATATAATGATCATCTCAATGATTGCAGATCGTGATATAGCTAAGATCCTGTGAAAATAACCACCATCCATGAGCAGACTCAGATTTTGATCAGGCAACTAAAACTATAGAATGTTTTAATTATGGAGGTTAGCATCCCTAGGTACAACTGGGTTGCAATTGCATAGTGTACCCAAAATATCAACTATTATTTATACTCTATTTACCACAAGCAAGAAGAACCCAAGTGTCTATGAATTCAAATACAGAAGAAAGCTCCCAGATCTCCTTTGATGTTTTGCATCTCTGATTCTGTGTCTGCTCTGCCTGAGCATCACTTGTGACTTGTGAGTCATCACTTGTGAGTCAAAGCTCCTGTGACTTGTGTGCTGCATTTGACCACTGAAGGGACTGATTTCCTTAACGGGTTGTATTTGTTAGTCAAACTTTTGATTGGAAGTAACAAAACCCCAAATCAGGCTGGTTAATACAGTCGAATTTGATAGTTTGTGTAGCAAAGAGGGCACGCTCATCACAGTTCAGGGGACAGAATAAAGCATCGGTCTTTCCTCGCCACTTGCCTCTGCTTTACTCTGGATGGCTATGCTTTGTTGCAGGTTTAAGACAGAAAATTGAGCCACTTTTGGCACATTGATTTAACACATTTATGTTTGGTATTACAAATCAGGTGAGACCACCACACTCAAGCCTGAGATTGGATTGACCAAAAGGGTGTATCACTACAGGAAAACAGGTTTTCATGAACCAAAATAATGGACACTGACTCTCAATTCTTGAATGCATTGGAATTACATTTGTTTAAACACTGGATTTTATCCCTAGTGTTTCTGACTGAGTAGATTTGGAACGAGCCTGACAATTTGCATTTTAAATAAATGCCTATATGTATATATACACATTCTTATCTAAAGATTGCATTTGGAAACCACTAGAAAAGGAAATAAAAAGGTGAATGCATAAAATTTCAATTGTTCAAATGTGTATTGAAATTAATCTTGTCATCTTTGATCCCCTCTGCTGCTGCAGATAAAAACTTGTGTCTTTGCCTTTAATTCCAGAAACTTTTCAGCTATGAATGAAGATCATTTGGCAAGTTCCCCAGCCAAATTGCTCTGAGAGTTTTGAGCCAAGCAAGGTGCCATATGCCTATAGTCTATAGTTGGGGAATCAAGGCAGGACTACAGTCCAAGGCCAACTTGGGACATTGAAGGAGACCTGGCCTCAAAAATAGACAAAAGTCAATGAACCAGAATACCTTAGAAACCACTCACCAGAGTTTCAGCAGCTTTTTTCTATTTTGCATATAACAGAATGCGTTAAGTCCCCGAGACACAATCCTCATTGACAACTACTGAGCAGCTTTCTTTTTAAGACTGTGATGTCTCTTTTACCTGCTAGGCCAGAAGCACACAAGTTAGTTTAAACTCATAGTTCTCTGAAGATATTTGAGACTTAATCACTAAGAATGGTTGTGGCTGTGATGGAGAAATTGAAAATTTATCAAAAGTTTATTATTAATTTCCCACTAATATCTGAAAACATAGAAAGCATTTCTACTTTCAACATATTGTTTTTAATTTCATTGAAAACAGGCTTTTTTTCATACATTATGTTCAAATTAAGGTTTCCCATCCTATGAATCTTCTCAGTTCCTCCCTACCTCCCTTCCCATTTTGGTCCACTCCCCTTCTTTCTCTCATTAGAAAATAAACAGGCTTCTAAGGGATAATAATAAAATAAAATACAAGATAAAACAAAACAAAACCAATAGGAATGGGACAAAACAAAAATTCAAACATTGAAGAAAAGGTCACAGACCATGCACAAGACATGTATCCATAAGAATCCAATAAAAACCCCAAACAAGAAGCTACAGTATATATGAGAAGGACCTGTAAGGTAATAAGTAAATAAATAGAGCAGCCACAACACAACATTACAAAGTCAAAGCCCTCCAAAGATGCTATTGGGTTCGTGTTCTGTTGGGCATGGGGCCTACCCTTAAGAGTAGCTTGATTTTCCATTGAGACTCCATTGTAGAAAACTAAATTTTTTTTCCACTGCGGTTATTACTTTGAGATTAGGTTAGAGATGAGGTTAGGGTTAGGGGTGTGAATGTGCTTCTCTTTTAATATCTAGGACCCATCTGGATCAGATTCTGTAGACTCTGTGCTTGTTGCCTCTGTCTCTGAGTTCATAAGTGCTTTGATCCTGCTGTATTTAGAAGGCCTTCTTTCTGTGTTGTCCTCCACCACCACTAGCTCTTAGAACATTTCTGTCTCCTCTTCTGCAGGGTTCCCTGAGTCCTGAGGGAAGGACTTTGGTGGAGACAACCCATTTAGGGATAAGTGTTCCATGGTCTCTCACTCTCTGCATAATGTGTGGCTGTGGGTCTCTATATTTGTTCTCATCTCATACAGGAGGAAGATTCTCTGATGGTGGCTGAGCAAGGCACTAATCTATGAGTATAGTAAAATGTCATTATTGCTGTGTTCCTTTAATAGAAGAATAGTACTTGATTTTCCCCTAAGTCCCTTGACTACCTATTCTGAGATTCTTTGTTACCCAAGCAGCATCAAATATGGGTTCCATCTCATGGATTGGGACTTAAATCAAATCAGATATTGGTTAGTCATTCCCATGATCTTTGTGCTACCATTTCACTAGCTTATCTTGCATATGGAACACCACTGTAGATCAAAGAGTTTATCTCTAGGTTGATGTTTACCTTTCTCTTTTGGTAGCATGCAGAGTAACTTTCAGTACCAAGAAAACTATTCTGTAAGATGAAGGTTCTAGGTTGGCACCAGCTCAACTTCTCATTGTCCTATGAATTGTACAGGAGTTGGCTTCAGCAATAAGACCTTACCATCAGTTTGTAGAAAGCAATCTACAGCTTTAGAAAGAGCCTGGTTTGTTTAGGGTTCTCATGGAACCACTTTGGCCATAACTCAATTAGATGCAACCCATTCTAGGTACTAAAGCTTTATTTGGTGAGAAGAGATGTCCAGTTAGGAATATCTCTCTCTCTTTCTCGTTTGGCAGTTTTCATAGGCTCACCTTTTTATATGTGAATATTTAAGGAAGCTTCTACTTAGATTTCCAAATGACCCCTAAAACGGCTCTCAATCTTAGTTGTTCCTCCCACATACCCCCACCCCGTTCTCCTTTCCCCTTCTAGTTCACAGCTGATCCTCTTCTTCCAATCCCCCCTTCCATTAATAACTATCTATTCTACTCCCCCTTCCTAGGGAGATCTATCTTTCCACCTAGTCTTTTACTCTACACCTAATCTCTTTGTTTCTATGGATTGCAGTTTGCTTATCATTGACGTAAAAACTAACATGAGCAAACAATCGAACACATACCATATGTGTATTTCTGGGTCTAGATTACCTTACTTGGGAAGATTTTTTTTTTTCTAGTTACACCATTTACCTGCAATTTTCATGATTATGTTATTTTAACAACCAATTGATATTCCATTTTGTAAATCATTACACATTCTTTAGCTATTTACTCATCAATTGCCATGTGGGTTGTGCCAAATTTCTGGCTATTATGAATAGAGCAGCAATGAACTTGGTTGAACAAGTGTCTCTGCAGTAGGTTGAAGTGTATAGACTTATGTCTGGGTTTTCAGTTAGATTCCATTGATCAACATGCCTGTTTTTGTGACAATATCATGCTGGGTTTTATTATTATTATTATTATTATTATTATTATTATTATTATTATTATAGCTACATAGTACAACTTAAAATCACAGATAGTGATGCCCACAGCAGTTATTTTCTTATTCAGGATTGTTTTAGCTGTCGTGTTTTTGTGTGTGTATGTTTCCATATGAAGTTGAAAATTGTTCCTTCAAGTTCTATGAAGAACTATGGTGTGATTTTTGTTGGGAATTTTATTGATCCTGTAGATTGCTTTTGGTAGGATGGCCATTTTCACTGTTAATTCCTACTGACCCACAAGCCTGGGAGGTCTTTCCATATTCTAATATTTTCTTCAATATCTTTCTTCAGTGTCTTAAAGTTTTTCTAAACAGTAGCAACAACATTGGATTCCTCAGTTGTGGTTGCATAATATAACCCAGATGGAGACCAGACAAAAAAGGAATGGAAAGAAGAGGAAAACAGTAAGAGAACTGGAAAACAGCAAGGGTCTGGCTCTTGCTTAGCAAATTGTTACACATTTCTGGAACTAGAACATGGAAATATATTTTAAAATATCTTCACAATGCATAGACATCACTATTTCAAAAGTTATCAAAATTTTCTGTTTTGGATAGTTAAGGAGAACTTATAAAATTTAAACAACCTTAGAAAACTGATATAGGAATGCTCATAGAAATCTTAAAAAACCCTCTATTACATTGTATAGCAGTATTAAATAATAATGTATGTTTTCTTTTCTTTCTTTCTTTCTTTCTTTCTTTCTTTCTTTCTTTCTTTTTGTTTTTTCAAGACAGGGTTTTTCTATGTAGTTTTGGTGGCTGTCCTGGATCTCGATCTCTAGACCAGGCTAGCCTCAAACTCATAGATCCACCTGCCTCTGCCTCCTGAGTGCTGGGATTAAAGGCATGCACCACCACCACCCAGCTAATAATATATGTTTTCAATGGATAAGTATTTGTAACAAAGAGTTAAGCATAATTTTTAAAGAAAAGACAAACCTACAATTTTTCTCTAATTTGGTGTATGTGTGTGTGTGTGTGTGTGTGTGTGTGTGTGTGTACAAAATGTTGATTAAAATGCTTCAGCATATGCAATGTGAGGTATGGATGATATTTAGAGTGAAGTATGAAAAGGTTTATTGGAATTTTAATTAGGGAGCTCTTACTCTTGAGGTACCTATCAGAAGTGCTCTTGTTTACAAAAACTTAATTACCAATCAAGACTTTGGTAATTAGCACGCTTACAGAAACAGGCTTATTATGGACACTATAATGCCTCCTAGCACAAATATTAAAATAAGATTTAGGGAGTAACATTAGATGTATTTTAGATATGTGGCAAAGAATTCTCTAGAAACCTCCGTGTACCCATTATAAACATCTTCAACTTTTTAAAAAAGCCCTAGCATTGGAAGGCTATTTTAGGTCTGAAAATCCTCTCATTTTATACAATGAACTCTTGTGGACAGTCTCTACAGAGGGCTAGCTTCAAGTGTTAAAGAATTCCACAATATCTTGGATTTTTCCCTCAGGTTGACTCTTTAGGAAAGGTGGTAATTGGGATACCGTGTTTGTTGGGGTTTCAATTGCTCTGAAGAGGCACTATGACCACAGCAATTTTATAAAGGAAAACATTTAATTTGGGTGGCTTACAGTTGCAGAGGTTTAGTCTATTATCATCATGGCAGGAAACGTGGCATGCAGGTAGGTGTAGTGCTGGAAAAGGAGTCTAGAATCCTACATCTTAAATCACAGGCAAAAAGTGAACTGAGTGCAGTTTGAGCAAAGAAAACCCCAAAGCACAACCCAACAGTGACATACTTCCTCCAACAAGACCTACTCCAACAAAGCCACATCTCCCAATAGTGCCACCCCCTATGAGTTTATGGAGGTCAATTACATTCAAACTACCACAAATACCTAAGGAGAGCTAATTGGAAGTTCTTAGAGATGGCAAGGGGATTGTATTTAAACTCATTGACCAGTGAAGCTTAGACAAGGAAGGTCAACAGGTTGAAATTAAAGATTTCTGCTTGAGACAAAGCTATCAAACAAAATCTAAGAAATACCTAATCAACTTGCTTGAGATTTCCATCCATTCCTGCTGGTTTCATCCCATCCCAGGCTTCCATGCACCTTTTGAGGACTCCTTCCTGTGGTGTTTTCACTTTTAACTTTGACTCACCTTCCTCCTTTGTTGAAGCCCACTTAGGCTTTACCCAGAAGGTCTGCATAAAGAGGATGATTGGACCATGAGCCAGGTACCAGGTGTCTGGGACTGTCTGCACCAGGTGCTGGGGGGGGCGGGTCTTTTGCTCCACCCCTTGGCATTCCTTTAAAAACCCTAAGGCAGAGACAGTCAGGGGTCCAGTGGATTAGGATCCAGGCCCTCTCAAGGCTATCCTGTTTTTTTCTTTTTCTCTCCCCTCTATTCTTTTAGCTAATATTTCCTGCTGCTTCTACTCAAGAGTACTCTGGCGAAATGTGGGAGTAGGGGATGCCCACCCCCACTCCTTATCGGCCCACTACTTCTTCTGGATATGATAAGCTGAAGGTTATGTGTCCTCCTGTCTTCTCCTGGCAAACATCTATTCTACTTCCCTCTCTGTCTCCTGCCCTGAATCACTATGTATTTTCTCCACTTATGCATTCATTTTAACTTATAAAAGAATAAAGAACTTCTCTTGTAAATCACTTTCTGGGCTCTGATGAAGTTACTATACTAGATTGTCTCCATAAGTTGTTTAATGGGTACAGGTTTTCCAGCATTGTGTAGAAAAATATATTGACAAACAAAATTCATATTACTGATGCTATGGGATCTTATTAGTTTTGTCATTTTTAAAGTTATTATCAGAGACATATTCATTATTAAGATTCTGAAACACCAAGGTTAAGGACCAGGAGCCAAGTTCAATACTAGATACATGATAGACTTGTACCATTGGACCAGAGGGTTGGCTCTCCAACTCAATTCACTGACTCCCAAACTTCATTATCTTATATAGTTGGCTTTTTCCAAATCCAATACAGATATAATTCATACACATAGATAGCATTCAATGTAAATATTTGCTCTCACTGTTTCATAAGCACACATTGATAAGAAATCTGAATTGGTTTTCCATATTTGATTCAATTCTAAGAATATACCAGAATTCGCTTCTGCTCTTTTAAATAATCTATGCAACTAGAACATCTGAGAAATAGATGAAAGATTGTCATGGCTGAGTAAATTAAGTAACTGTGGTCACAGAGATACAGAACTCACTGACTTTTTTTTCCTTCAGAGCCAAATGGCTGAAAGGCTTCTACCCGGATAAGGACACACAACAATGACAGGGTTTTTGGTTTTTGCTTTTGTTTTGTTTTGTTTGTCTCAGAGTTCCATAAGGAAGGAGGAAGAACAAGGTCATTCAGTGGAGACTACACATAAAAGTTTGGAACTATTGTAGTGCATTTGCATACAGACAAGGACATGCAGACACCTAGCTAAAGGAACTCAGGTGGGTGCTGGGACTTCAGTAAACCACTTGCTAGAGCATAAACCTTCCTGACTCTTTACCACAGAACTCACTGAGTCGACAAGAAAAGTTAGGGGAGATCATAATGGAGTTGGGAGAGGGAGAAAAAAAATGAAGAGAAAAACCAAAGGAATTTAAATGGAAGCCCCAAATTGTTATGCATTTATATACTGTTTAACATTTTCACATTTCTCAATTTTAACCAATTCAAAGTTAAAAACATTTTAAAAGCTTAGGTTGGGGAATTAACACGATCAAAACAAAATTGACTTTAATATATTCTTAAGCCTTTAAAATTCAACTTAAAATAAAACATCACAGCTAGTTATGTTTCTGTCACTTTAAAGACATCTAGTCCATGTGGAACAGGTTTTTAACAACTTCTTTCCCTACAGGTGCGACCCAGCTACATAATGCTAAAAATAGGAAACTTTGCTCGTCTGCTAAGTGCTTACAATTATTTAATCTTTTTTGTTTCGAAAGGAACTTTCCAAACCTTTTCAAACTCTTCTCTCTTTTCTTGTTCTTTATAGCCATGTTCAAGAGTAGACAAGCATGAAATGAATGCTGTGTACTAGTAATTTAGTAATGCCCACAAAGTTTGTTGCTTGATCACTAGGTAATGCTGCAGCACTCCAGGCCCTGAATTTAATTTCATTGGATGAAATGGTAGCTGAATGTGATCAGAAGTTTGTAATCTTTGAACCGAGTAATTTAAGTTATATGAACAAATAAACAGACTTGTTTTTCCTTCCAAATACCTGATAACAGCATAAGTAAAAAGGACTTCAATGTGTGCTTAGCTTCAATCAAATCTTTTTTAGTACATGCTTTTAATTTTTTTCTTCACCAACTCTCTGTCACTGAAGCCCAATGGTAGCTTCAAATGGCTTTCAGTATTTCTGTTCCAATGAAATGAACATTTGGAAGATGTACATGCAGGCTTTCTTTTGATTTTTCTGGTTTGCGCAAACTTTTCCAACTCATTCTGCATACTGATTCCAGTCATACAAGATGCAAAGAATCAAATCTGTTGATAAGGCTAAAATTATCAGGGCAAACATTTCCAAATCTACTGTGGAAAAAAAAATCACAGTCTTGGTAAGGGATAATCTCCTTCATGGTGTCTCAAACTCTCTAAGTAAATGTCACTTTGTAATAAGATTTTCTCCTTAAGAGCATCCTGATTGGCCCTAAAGAATTGGCAGTCCATACTTCTTACATATAAACCTCATTGTTACAATTAGATAATAACGTTGCTTAAATTTCAGTATCTTACACTTGACATCTGAAGAGCCCAAGAGGCTTTTGGTGTTTTCAGATACAAGGTTTAGTGAGTTACATGTACCCAGGTTTTCTGCCACTGAATGTTATGCCAATCACAAGAACTAAGATAATTCTCACAGTACCCATCAGATAGTGGAACTAGTTTACTTCATTCAGTCCAAAGCTCTACCTGGAGTTGTAGAATCAGTTATTCCTAGTTCTAGTGCCCAGGTGGTCAGGTGCTCTCCCATTCCATTCTGCTGGGCAGCAGGAAGAGTCACTAATATGTAGTTGTCCCCCCCCCCCAACCCCGCCGCTCTTTTTCCTGTTTTCAATCTGTAAAGGCCCATATATTTTAAGGAAAGAGAGAAGATAAACAAAAGAAATTATCTCAATCTCTTTCCATCTCCGAAATCAACATTTAGTCACATTACAGTCACATTAATATTGTTTCTCCAAAGACAGTGCTTTTGTTATAATTCACAATCTTCAAAAGCAATGTTTCAAGTACATCCTAGGAATGTCACAGAATTTGCCTCAAAAGGACCCATTTGAAAATTCTGTTTCCCTATTTCTCAATTAGACCCTGTGACTTTCTACTGTGTAGTAAAATAAATACATGCAAATACAGAGATATTAAACTTTGCACCCTTGTCTTTTGGTTGTTTGTGCACCTAGCCTTTAATGGCTAAGACATCTCTCCATCTCTCAGCGTTACAAAGTTATGTATATCAAGAAAAGAGGAGGAGTCCAGACCCAAGAAGCTACAGAAGTAAGTGGAACTGTCAATGGAATAGTCAAAAAGTATGTTTCTAGAAGAAAGGTGTTGGCTTTGACACAAAAGCTCATGAGAATTTGAAATTTGGAAAAATTGTCATGTTAAATAATCACACTATTGAAAAGAAACAGAAATGTATGCATTTCTATGTTCAACTATGTATATTATTTTTAATAATAATTATCGAAACATAAATCCTTTCTTTTCCTAATCAAATAATTCTTTATTATATAGAAGCTTTCAGTCATATCATGACAAAACTTTAGTATAAAGTGTTTTTATTTTTAAAGATTTATTTATTTATTATGTATACAGAAAAGGGTGCCAGATCTCATTACAGATGGTTGTGAGCCACCATGTGGGTGCTGAGAATTGAACTCAGGACCTCTGGAAGAGCAGTCAGTGCTCTTAACCTCTGAGCCATCTCTCCAGCCCCTAAAATGGTTTTTTTTTTTTTTTTAAAAAAGAAGAATGAGTAGAGAAAGAAAGAACCAAAACCAAAGCAAAATGATAAATAGTGTTGTAAGAAAATACTTAGAGAGTGGGCAGTGTCAATATTCATTTTAGAACTGAGATAACTACTTTTCCTTACAAATGAACAATCCTGATTTATTTCAATAATTATAATTCTCAGTTATTTTCAAAATGTAGTATCTTCAAACTGGATGTATTAGCATAGCCCAATAATCCCCATACTTCAGAGTGGAGGCAGGTAGATCAGAAGCTCAACCTTTGCCAACAGATGCATACATCCATACTACAATATACCTTTGTACACTTTAAAGTCATTGATAACCAAGCTACAATTCATAGAACCACACAGAGTATGCATAGAGTAAGTACTAGAGGGAACAGATTGATCTTATTAAGAAGTAAGTTTCATGTTTAAAGATCCTAATGAATTCAGCTTCAAAATTCATGAACTAGCAATGCACAAGTGTACAGAGCTTTCAAAGAACTATTAAAATTACAGATTTTAGGCAATATTGATAACCAAAGTGATCAAAAGTCATAAAGTTTCTGGTTTTTTTTTTTTGCTCATAATTTGTTTTTAGTTTATTTGTTAAAAAATTTATAATTGTTGACTTGGAAAATTAGACTTCTGAAAAGCCTACTTTAAAAACATCAACACTTGTTATTTCCTCTCAGATACATTTTATGTCCTTGCCAGTTATGGACCACTGAGCTTGATCACCAAGTCAGAAGTGGATGAATGGGAATGAATAGAGTCAGAGAGTTAGCAATGCCATTCTACGCACAGAATGGAGTGGCCTAATATTATCTTCTATTGTTACTGTTTAAAATTCTTAAGTCTGGGGAATATGCTTTTTTGTCTGTGTCTTCAATAGTGCCTAATTCAAGCAGGTATCATTAATTGAAGATGGTGCTTACAAAGCTTTGAGGACAG